>NC_058080.1:420086833-420332046 GCF_014858855.1 Bufo gargarizans | reverse complement strand
ACCCCTTCCTCAGAAGCAGATTAATAAAAGCAGTAATCCTTTAGAATTAGCCAATTTTTGGCTAGTGTTTCTAACGGCAGACTGCATGGCTAGGGACTGGATTTTATACACCTGTGGCAATAGGACTGAATGAAACACCTGAATTCTGTGATAAACAGGTGTGTCGTAAAGACAGCCCCTTTTTAAAACTGGTCACCATGTGTCTAACTTCTTTAACCATGTCTGCTAAGATATTTGTCCTAAATGGCAGACAGCCCAAGCAAGGACAGCTCTCCGCGAATAGCTTTCCGCTCAGGAATTGTTTCTGGATGGGTACCCCACTATAAGTCCATAAGTCCTATTAGGACATACAGAAAATGGTCTAGTTTATGGAACTAATTTCCTTTTATAAATATTAGTACGTTGTCAAATCTGCATTTATATTACTGTCATTACTGTGTTCTTTATAATTTTTCTAGAATTTCTTTTCTTTAAGGATTGCCAATATGAAGAACAAATTCACATATACAAAATTAACATTTTAGTAAAGTATAATCAGATGTTAGGACATGACCACTTTAGCACAGATTTCCTTTAGACTGTATTTATCATTTGACTCTTTAAGGGTTGCCTTCTTTTATCTAGGTATTTCAATTATTTTAACTGGTGGCTTTGTCAAACCATTGACTAGCTCATCCCTGGTGCTGCTGCCTCATATGTCTCTTCATGTTCCCCGTGTGTAACATGCTGAGTGACCTTGTGATTATTGATTCGTATAACACTGTGCCTCTTCTTTTATACATTTAAAAAAAAAATAGTAGAAAGGCTTCAAAGAGTGTGAGAAGAAACTCCCTTCAGATGAACCATAGTATGTGCAGCAAACAACTGGTTAGAATATGAAAGCGGACCTATGTCTCTGATTTCTGTGCACACAAAGGTCTCTGTAGAGGGGAAAACATTTGCTACTTGTTTTTTTCACTTTTTATTCCAGCTACATTTGTGAACATAATAAGAACTCTAGCTCTTGTCATTTCTCTAGAATTCGATATTTTAGAGGGGACTTCCAATGTCTACCTCATCATTTTAGATAAAAGTGGTGTTGGGCTGTGATAATCAGATAATAATTTGTAAGCTATCATTTGAATAATTGGGAGCTGGTGGAAGGATGCTGTGTGATTGCAAAATGTAAGATCCATCAATGCACATCAGTGTAGTAATGAATAGGTCACCATCTAACCGCTCCAAGGTAAGGGAGGAAGTCGATATCAAATAATGTTTCAAGCTTAGAAAGATTATATGTGATGAAATATTAATTAAATTCATTGACTGATCACAGAGGAATAGTTATTTTCAAACTAATTATAGTTTTGGCATTTTTTCAAGTAGCTGCTTTTGTCCAGTGTCTGCTTCATGAAATCTAAAATGATGGTATACCAAAAAAAAATTATGCCTTATTGGTCCCTTTTCTGGCCCTATGGTTACCATATATTGAAAAAAATGTTTACATACACAGAAATTCACGATCCAGCACAGAATTCAAGTCCATCTGCTGGTATCACACAAAGGGACCACACAGAATTGAAATTTATTTTGCCAGACGGACCCCATACTGTGCAAGCCGGCTGTTTTTGAGAAAGGCATCCATGAAAAATAGCTGTTAACAATGGACCGTTTTGACGTTTTTTTTTTCATGGTTGTGTAAATTTACCCTAAGGAGAATAGGTGATCTCCAGACCGTGTTGACCCATAATATTATGTGTAACCATTCTCTTCTTTATGGAGACGGCAGAAGTTTCTTTTTAAAAAATTGCTGCATTATCCATTCACATCCAGTCTTAAATTCAGCTGTTTCCCAGTTACTGAATGGAAGTCCAACACTGGAGCTCAAATAACAGTTACACAGCTAGAATTTAACCCCTTGAGGACCCTGAGATTTTCCATTTTAGCGTTTTTGTTTTTCACTCCCCGCCTTCCCATAGTCCTAACTTTTTTATTTTTCCATTCACATAGCCTTATGAGGGCATATTTTTTGCGGGACAAGTTGTACTTTCTTAAGGCACCATTTACACCATGTAGTAGGAAGCGGAATTTCTTTTCCAAATGAGGTAGAATTGGGAAAAAACGCAATTCTGATAAAGTCAGTACGGTTACAACGATACTACACTTGTATAATTTTTCTTGCATTTTAATACAAAAAAAAAAAAGTAAACCTTTGAGGGAAAAAATAAATAAACATTTTATAACCATATTCTGACCCCTATAACTTTTTTGTAGTTATGTGTACGGGGCTGTGTGAGGGATCATTATTTGCGGTACAATCTGTTCTTTTTAGTGATACCAATTTGAAGTGCGTGAGACTTTTTGATCACTTTTTATTTTTTTGCTGTATGCTATTCATATTGTTATATTTTAATTGTATGGGCATTTGACCACGGTATCTGAAGGGTAAAATCATGGCTGATCGCATACATGTGCCGCGGGTCTCTGCTATTTAAAATAGCAGAAACCCAGCGGCTATGGTGCTCGCTGCACGTGTGAGCGGGCGCCATGTTTAGGGACCGGACTTCTGACGTACATACATATACGTCAGAGGTCCTTATGGGGTTAAGCATACCTGTCGTTTTCAGCATAAGATGTTGTCTGTAAATAAACAATAACATTATATCTGGTCATTGAATGGTTTGTTACATAGCTTGAAAAAGACTCGTCTTCATCAAGTTCAACCTCTTCCGATCAATTATATAACATTGTAAGATTAATTATCATGATTAGATAAGCATCTAGCCCTTTTTAAATGCTGACTTAGTATCTACCTCTTGGGGTAGAACATTTCAAACTTTGACTACTCTAACTGTAATGGATCCTTTCCAGTTTAGATGTCTAAATTATCTTTCCTTCACACATAATGAAAATCCCTTTGTACTTTGTAAAGTCCTTTGAAATGAATAAATTATGTCCCAGTTCTTTGTTTTGACCACACATGTATTTATACTCTACATGTAAATGATATCACCTCTATGGCTACTTTTACACTAGTGTTTTTAGCTCCTGCAGGCTGCCTTTGTCCGGCCAAATCCCAGCATAGACCTCCTCTAGATCCCATTATAGACAATAGGGTCTGCGGGCATTGCAGTAACATCTGGAAATGCTGGATCCAGAGAACTGTGGCAGGCTGTTCTCTATAATGATATCCGGTGGAGATTTGGCCGAACAAAAAATGCCGCGTGTACTATTTACAACGGCTGTTTGTTTTCTGTCCCATAAACAATTCTTTAACCGTGTGCATATATTATCCCCTGGTCCCTGCATTTGTAGATTCATTACAAAGCTCTTGTGTGATACAGTATCAAATGATTTGTCAAAATCCAGATATATCACATATTCCACATGACCAACATCCAGATTTGCACCTCCTCATAGAAACCCAGGAATTTGGTTAGGCGTGGGTGGGTGGGTATCAGTTATTAATTTATTCACCACTATAAACTTTAACAGCTCTTCTTTTATAATACCTTCAAATATTTTAAACACCTTTCTATCTGTCTTAAATCAGCTGTCCTTTAGTCCTGTGGCACTGACCTTCTTACAAGAGAGTCTAAGAAGATAAGATGCAATGGTCTATCAATTACTAATCTCAGTTCCCTCAGTACCCGTGGATGAATGCCATCTGGGCCAGGGGATTTATCAGTATTTAATGTGCTCAGATGCAGCTGTATTTCTTATGTTAAGATCGTTAATTTGTTTTTCTGTGACCAATTTGACCAACTTTATTTCATTGTTACGTTTCCTATTGAGATAAGTCTGAACCAATGGCCTTCAATGTTTTAAGTGCATTTTGTTTTTGTTAGATTATGTTCAGTATATCCCTTTTAAACCATTTTGGTTTGCTTTTATTCCTGAGAATTAAGTTATACATTTAGGTATATACTTACTGCAGGATTCATGTGATATGTCTTTAAAAACTGCTCATTTAGCTTCAGTATCCATATTCTATCCCTACTTCTATTCTCAATCTTTCCTAAGTTTTTCCTTCTCCAGTCTGTCTCTAATCGCTAGTTGTCTCTGAGCCACTGAGCATAGACTGGCTGCTAATATGTCTCCCATCCACAGCACGTATAAAGAAGAGCAGATCCTGATCCCTTACCTATTTGTAGCACACCTGCAGAGGTATCAGCAGCAGCAGCATGGAGTGCATTATACAGAAGTAATAAGCAGTGTAGCTGTGAATCCATGGCTGGAGTGAGACAGAAGGCTTACTACAACTACAGCAGCATCTCTTTATGTGTCACTCTGTCTCTTTCACTCTGCAGCTGCTCTCTCCCTCCCACACCTTGTTAGGTGACTATGGACAGCATGCCCTGTAACCTAATCCCTCAATAAACTGCTAATTTGTCTAATATCTCAAAATGGATTTTAGTAGTGAATTGAGGTAAGCTATCCAGTCAGGAGGCAGGGTGAAGAGAATAAGCTATAAGTGCATAATGAGGTAATTTTCTGTAATAAGATGTATTACAGAGTTTCTTTTATACTACACTTTTGGCGCTGCCTAATATTTTCATACCTATACTATGACAATGACATATACAGTATTTATTCAGATCAGTGTGCATACTCACATATTCATAATAGTTTTTTTTCCAGTTCTGAAACTTGCCAGATCATTACTCCCATCTTTCCTGTAAATGATTTTGGTAGAGAGGATTAGTAAATATTGTTTCCCATTTGTTCCTTGATAAAAATTGACATGCGAACAGCTTGTGGAAAGCTGAAGCCATTCTTACCTAGAGCGTGTGTTTCAATCTCAGTATTTAATACATTTACATTTCCTAGGACTACGAATGTTGTTAATTTAGTCAATGTTTTATTTAAGGTTTTATTGACTTTGAAATAAGGAGACACTAAAAAGGATTACAGAAAGACAACTACACATACAAACTAATAGCGGAGCCTTCAAATAAGAATTGCCTGCATTTCGTGATTTAAAACATTATAAAAGTGGTGAAATAAAAATGCTGGGAATGGCAACAAGCTTAAATAAAAAGCAGAGACAAAAATATAAAATGTGACAAGTATTTTAAATGATATATGAAGAAAAAGCAAATCGTTGGAATGGTTGATTTAAAAAGAATTAAATGTTTGGAAAATGCTCTTTTATTAATGCACATAAACTTCTCCTATAATTTGAAGTTGTTGCAGCCTATACTTAAATCCCAACAAACTGCGTATTCATATGCCATATTCATCAACTTGTGAGTATGATTTATTATCAATGCTTTACAACGAATGCAAACCATTAACTTGCTGTTTATTGCTAGAAATAATGGGCCTACAAAAACAATAGTTGTCTCTCTAGCTTTGTAATATCAGTAACCAGGTGTTCAAAAATTGCCCTTGTTTCTTTTGAGAAGGGTACTGACCCATGTTGCAGTAGATACATACAGGAGGAATTTGCACTAGTATGTGATTGTGACAGTTTTCACACGATCACGATTTTGTACAGTAGGTAATCTTGAAGTTTACCAGTAAAACAGGATATCTGTTAACATGGTCAAGGTTAAGGGGGTTAAAGGGAGTTTGTCACCACCTCTTTCCATTTTAAACCTTTCCTGGTGTCCTGTAGGTCACATATGCCCTATCCTAGACATACATTTGTGTCCTTTTCTCAATCTCTAAAATATTTTCATAATAATATGCAAATTATTAAAAAAAAAGAGCCAAAGGGGCAGTACCCATCAGCAACTGAGCCCAGCCGCAGACATTTGAATGGAGCCCCACTCCTCTTCACTTTGCTTTCTTTCCACCTCCCCCCACTGCAGACATCATCAAGCCAAATTTCCAACAAGGGGAAGGTCATATTTGTTGTTTGCTGGCATATAGGGTGGTGCAGGAGATTTCAAGCACTTGCTTGATGACATCAGGAGCAGAGGGAACCAGCAAAGATCGTGGTGATGTGCACAGATGTTGTGTTCAATTGAGACGATGGCCTCTGAGCAGGTATTTACCTGATGGGACACTCCTGATGACAGAACAGCCCCCCGCTACAAGATTGCGGGAGCTGTTGGGTTGCTATGGCAGCCTGGGGTCTTCAGAGAGCTCCAAGCCATAGTAAAGTTCTTAATAGGAATGCAGACCCCCACCGATCAAAGCGTTTGATGTGGCTCTATGACGTATCAAAAGTTTTTTGAAAAGTTAATGACACTGTATTATATGAAATTAAATATATGCTTATTTAATTATGTATCATTTTTACTTTTTATAGTTTTATTATATTTTTATATGTTTTTATTATATTTTTTTTATAATTTTTGTAGCAAAAATCACAAATTTGAAATATACTAACATTTAGAAAATATAGTGAATAGTCCTTAATATTATTTTGCTGCTTAAGTGTTTCAAGTTCACTTTTAGGTTAGATGTATGACATAAATCAGTCCCTAGAGGTTAGGGAGAGTAGAAAACGTTCACCTTCACTGTTTTTTGCCTACTATTTAATTATGCATTTTAATGCAGCAGTTCCTATTTTTATTTAATTAATATTTTTTTTTTACTGTAAAGGTGTAACATTTAGCAGAATGTACTTTATTACCAAGCTAGACACAGATAGAAGAATATTTAGTCAATTCATGCTGGCAAAATGAATATTGATTAAACATTGATTTAATTACAATAAGCACTTTACTTTTTGAAGTAGTACCTTCGTATAATTAAATTACAAGATTAGTTGTTCTTAAGAACTTTTACCATTCTCTGTACGCACAAATCAAGCTGGTGGAGGATCTTTATTTGTTATCTTTAATTGGAAATTATATTATATTCTCTAGTACTACTGGTGAGTTAGCAGTCATTGCTCAATAATGTGTATGAAATGCTATTTTACTTCATATGAGCTGGAGAATATGACTGCAATTATTATGTGATAGGCATTATAAAAACTTTAATTAACCTTATTACATCAACTAGGAAAATGCTGAGCATCATAGCGTCAGTGAAGGATATTTTTATGAAGGATATATTTTTGTGAAGGATATTATTTATCGTTACACCTATTTATCTCATATCTATCATCTATCTGTCTGTCTATCTATCTATCTCTGTCTATCTTCATATATATATATATATCCCCCCAAAAACTGTTAGAACTGGATCTTCAAACAAATTTTTTTTGCACGGAAATATATGCAAACATTGTATATATGCATTATTCTATGCTGTAATTCTGCTACTTACTGTACATAGAAATGTGAGGTTGTTTGCGCACCATTTGATCACAACTGCCAACCACAAGGCGACCTCTTCATAACCATCCATTTAATTTATATCTGTAACTTTCTGTTGTTCAGAAGACTGATATGACCCGGCAAGACAGTCAAGACAAATCAAAGCCAAACAGAAAACCGAATCCACAACAAACACAACTACTATGCCGGCAGCAGTAGAACCATAGATCCCATGATACTTTGATACAATACCAATAGACTAGACTGTAATACAAAACATCTGGAAGCAAATATACAGAGCTTCTGATATGCCTGGCAAAGAGGCACAGAAACCAAATCAAAAACTCCTCCCTAAATGAACCAGGCTTCCTTTTGAGTTATGAAATATCTAATATCTTCATATGTGTCTATGACTGGAATCACACATGCAGCAACTTTTTTAAGTTAAATAAATGTATATATGCTTCCAACATAGCTCCTTTTCATTTGGATTTACTCCAGGCTTTGTAAATTAACTAGTCAATCACTCAATCTATATATTGCCAAGTATTTGTATTATTCCCGTAACTGTGAGTAATTTCTTTAAGCGTCTCTGGCAATTAACTAAATGTTGAGGATGACTTGATTAATTATAGTGCTAAATATTGACCATGTAATTGTGACCAAAGGATGATCTAAATCTTTCCTAGAACTGGATGGTTAACCTGCAGACCCTAGACAGCTCTCATGTGTAGCTAAACAAATTAGTGTCAACAGTAGCTAAATCTCAGCATTTTAGCACTACAGGGAAGTCAGCCATCATTCTTATATTTTATTTACTGCGACTGAGATGTCTAGTCCAAACCGAGTACAATAAACTCTTCTGGTTGTTTTTTTTTTTATTTTTATATTTACACCTATTTAACTGGATTCCCTTAAACTGGCAGTTCAGCTAAGCAATGTATTCATATCATTCAGTATAAGGCAGGCATGCTCAACCTGCGTCCCTCCAGCTGTTGTAAAATTACAACTCCCACAATGCCCTGCTGTAAGCTGACTGTAGACTGTTCGGGCATGCTGGGAGTTGTAGTTTTGCAACAGCTGGAGGGCCGCAGGTTGAGCATGCCTGGTATAAGGAATCAAGATATAAGGGTCTACCCAAGGAACCCACAGATTATGTTTTAGATTATTATATACATTTCTCATAAAGCAAAGTCCTAATATAGTTTTCAATAAGGTGTTTTAAATGTAAGATTGCCAGCGGAGCACTAAAAACAAAGATTAAGTGGCGTGTGGTCGCTGTTTTCTCAAATATCCCAAAGTGAAATTTTCAGAGGTGTGATCCAGACCGCGCAGGCATTTGTGGCAATACTTAAAGGGAACCTGTCACCAGGATTTTGTGCATAGAGCTGAGGACACGGGTTGCTAGATGGCCGCTAGCACATCCGCAATACCCAGTCCCCGTAGCTCTGTGTGCTTTTATTGTGTAAATAAACCGATTTGATACATATGCAAATTAACCTGAGATGAGTCCTGTATGTGAGATGAGTCAGGGACAGGACTCATCTCAGGTTAATTTTCATATGTATCAAATAAAAGCACACAGAGCTATGGGGACTGGATATTGCAGATGTGCTAGCGGCCATCTAGCAGCCCATGTCCTCAGCTCTTTGCACAAAATCCCGGTGACAGGTTCCCTTTAAAGAGATTTTTCGAGATTTATTTTTACTGATGACCTATCCTCAGGATAGGTTATCAGTATCTGATTGGTGAGGTTCCGACAGCCAGGACTCTGGCCGATCAGCAGTTTGAGAAGGCAGTGACACTCCTGCTTTTCCTAGGCCAGTGATGTCATGTTCATCGTTCACGTGGCCTAGGAGCAGCTCAGCCCCATTTAACTGAATTGGGCTGAGCTGCGATACCAAGCACAGCTGATATACAATGCACAGTGCTGTGCTTGGTAAGCAGCAAGAAGGCCGTGGCACTCAAAGTAACTGATTGGTGGGGGTCTTAGGTGTCGGACCCCCACCGATCAGATACCAATAACCTATCCAGAGACTCGGTGATTAGTAAGAAAAAATTCAGAAATCCCTAAGATGGATCTTAGAATTTGACAGCCCAGATGGCTTTAGGCTTACTAAAACTGTGTTATAGTGAGTCTAATGATGGTGGAACTTGCAGTAAGTGGGATACAGAGGTGACTCATTTACCACATAGGCTGGTATTGCGTAGAAACTTGTTTTGAGCAAAGCGAGCTTTGGATTATAGATCCGAAGTCACCTCAGTCAAAACGTCATTTGAATGCTGTACGGAGATCCGTCTCTGTACAACATTCAAATGTATGGGCTCCGCCGAGGTGAAATTCGTTATCTCCAAAGTCGCGCGAGACTTCGTTGAAGAACTTTGTACATCTATTATTCCACTTGAGAGGAATTTTAAAACTGCGATCTGAAGTCGGCTTCGGATGCCAGTTTTAAACTTGTTTTCAAATTGAAAAATCGAAGTCCGAAGTTTTTCACCGAAGTCTCGTGAGACTTTGGAGATAATGAATTTCACCTCGGCGGAGCCCATACATTTGAATGCTGTATGGAAACTGATTACCATACAGCATTCAAAGTTTTGACCGAAGCAACTTTGGATCTATAATCCAAAACTCGCTTCGCTCAACACTAGTAGAAGCCACTAAATGATTGATGACCTGCATTTGTATCCACATTCCACTTAGACAGAAATTATTGATGGCCACCTTAACCATGCATATGGTTTGTTAAACACTTTTATTTCCTTTTGATACATATGAAAGACCCTGACTTAGAGGCAACTAAGCTTTAATTTAAAGTGAACATACACGTATGACTCAGGGTGCTATGTGCTGTGGTTATCCAGATATTTATTAGTCCAGTGCAGAGATGATTATTATTATTTTTTTGTTTTAGCTTTGTAAGACATTCATCTCAGCTGCTCAATCTGTCATTTCTATACTGTACTAGCTTATGCAATTAACGTATGGCTATAGACACCCATGCTTTTTTTTATAGTAATGCAATTAGACTGTGAACAGGAAGAGCTCACTGTCACGGTAGGTAAGATAAGGGAAGGAAACAGAACACGGCAAAGCAAAGAAAACAACTGACTAGGCCCCAAATACTAGGGAACAAAGGGGTCACCTCCTAGCAATCCCTAAAACACTTTCCCTAAGCTGCTATGCCCATGTACATATCTCAATGGTAGATATGCACATGCCCACGTACCTAAGGCTATAACACACTGAACCAAACCCTCAGATGTAGGGAAGAGGGAAAGAGGCACCCAGCTCCTTCAACAACCGAAGGGGCAAGCGTCACCCTAGAGACCTAGTAAAAACAGACTCAGAAGGGAAAAGGTCTTATCTAGAGATGTGTTGGAGAAGACGATCCACCAAACTTCCAGAGCTCACACAAGGTAGAACTATAACCCGCAAAGACTATAGGGAGAGTGAGGAATAAATAGCCTCACCAATTACCTAAAGAACAACACCTGGGAGGAAGTGTGATTCTGTTCAAACCCACAACAAAACAAACTGTCAGATCGAGTCACGTGCAGCAACTCTGACAGATCTCCTCAGAACACCCACAGGGCAGGGCGTGACACTCACATTCTATGCTTTTGTATGTGCCTGAAAAATAATTATATCATGCGACTTACATTTTCTTCCATTCATTGTATTGTTGTGGTTGCAGGATTGAGATATATAATTAGAAATAACAATTATTACTAATGACATGGAATACAATAATTAACAATTATTAAAAGAGATTCAACATAAATATTAGTTTGCCACTGATAAGGTTGGCACTGTGGTTTTTTTAATTTATTGCTTTACCCTAGTTACATGGAATACGTTACTTGCCATTCCTATAATTAAACTTGTTTTCTTTAAAGTCTGTTTAATATTTCAACTTTTTTTCCCCATCATTGACACTAGAGATATTGTATAATTATATGATCAGGAAGTAAAGCAAAAAAACTAAATGTAGAAATTACCCAAAACCAACTCGGTTTTTCCAATTAATCACTGAATCTGGCTCATTAAACTGTCCAATGGCAAGTAATTAATCAAATACAGCTGTAATCATTGCATGCAACTGTAAGAGAATTTTTATTAATATAGCATGCAGAGAAATAAAAATGGTAAAAATGTGCTGTTTTGGGCAGATTTTCAGTATCTTTTAACTAAAAGAGATCAAGTGAAGTATACAGTATAGTATATACAGGTGAATGTTCCTTCTTTGGCCACTTATGATACTGTAACCAATGACACAGGCTGATCACATATATACAGGTCATAGAACTCTAAGATGATTCTCAAAAAAATTGTTTGGTACATTACTCCTTATAATACACACATTAGCTGCTGCAGAAGCTCTTTTCAATTTCAAATGGTCAATTTTGTGCTTACCATTGATTGTAATTTTACTGTGGCTTTGAATTTGATGCAGCACTAACATTAAGTGGTTGTGTCTTCCATCATTGCCATGTTAAAAACTGACAGATTTGTAGATTACAAAATACCAATTCATGTAATATCTACATGAGTGCAAATCCTGACTAATTCTAAATGTATGGCCTTGGAGTATCATTGGCATGTAATTATATATTACAAGATTTGCAAGTCTGCATAAGAACTGAGGATGATTTCATATTGGTACTCCTCAATACAAGTAGATAGGTCACCGAGGATTAAGCATATGTTAAATTCATTTAGAAATCCCATTAATTTACCCAGTACTTTAGTGTGGGAGCGTTCTCTAAAATTATTAACAGAGTCTTGTTAAGAAAGACCAGGGAAATTAATATTGTACTTTAGAAGAAGAGCATCACTTGTTGGATTTAAATGAGAAACACAATGACATTCCAAAAGTAATTGAATGTGTTGTATTACTGAGCATTATTATACTTGTTTACATCATTTATTGTACAAGATTATTAATATTTGTGTACACTTAGATAGTGATTCTACAAAAATTACCCCAGTGAAGACGTTGAACATTATGCCCACTTTATTACATCTGCCTTCTTGATACATCTATAGCATCTCTTTAGACTTTGTTCACAATAACATCTTGCCTTTCGTTTACAATGGAGTCCTCACAGCTATTCAGGATCTACAGTATTGTCACTGATACCAACAAATTCTCACATTATGGTACATTTGAAGGTAAGGATTACACAGTTCTTGCCAGCAGAAATACTGGTAAGTCTGATGGGATTCCATAGGCACTCTATTAAAACTAATGTTAAAGGGGTTGTCTCATCTCAGACAATGGTGGCATATCGCTAGGATATGTCCCCATTGTCTCATAGGTGTGGGTTCCACAGCTGCGACCCGCACCTATATCAAGAATGGAGCCCTGACAGTGGTGGAGTGTGCACTTCGCATGCACAGCCACCCTTCATTAATTTTCTATCGGGGCTGCCAGAAATACTATTACTCAGCTATTTCTGTCAGGCCATAGAAGTGAATGGAACTGGTGGCCGGTCATGCGCAGTGCGCTACCATTCACTTCTATAGGGAGAGCGCTAGGTGGTGGCTGGACCGGAGTCTTCCAGCCACCACTTTGCGGGGCTCCGTTCCTGATATAGGTGCAGTGGAATCTGCACCTATAAGACAATGGGGGCATATCCCTGCGATATTCCCCCCACTGTCTCAGATAGGAATACCCCTTTAGTGTGGTTGTTTGGTTTATTTATCAAAAAAGACAGAGAATGGTGTAAAATAATAAAATATGTCCCGACACTTTCCCATGATGGCCTCTGTTTCCTGGTGTCTTTCAACACACAGGAAATAACCACTCATCCAATGACTGGCTACACATAGTTATTCACCTCAGCTAGTGAGTGGTCATTTCCTGTATCTCAAAAGGGACTAGGAATTAGAGATCATGTAGGGTAGGGCCCTGACAATCTTCTACCTGTGCCTCTACTCCATATATAGCAGCGCAAGTGCAGAGGTTCTGATTCTGCTACTGGAACAGTGACATCTTGGTAGAGGCGCATGAACTGTCGCTATTCCGGGAGCAGAAACAGAGCCTCTACACTTCTCACTCCTGACAATCTTCGCACCACTACTCGGAGCAGCGGCAAAGGTGCAAGATTGTCAGGGCGAGCCAAAATATCCATACCTGTCAATCAAATGGCACGGGGAGCGTCCACAGCCATGGGGACACACCATGGCAGGTGTAGAACTCTGCTTTATGGGACAACTAATTGAGGCTTATGAATCAATTCACGCATCTTTGCCCAGCAGGTTTGAAAAGTTTCGAGAAAATCGGGATTTGCTATATTGATGTATGTTGATGTTAATGTGTGCCCGCTTTGGTGGTGTACGAAATTTATCACCTGGACAATTCTGATAAATCTGGTAAAATTTGTACCACTTTTGATGACTTGTACGTTCATGCATCCTAGAACACTACTTCCAAATGTCTGTCTTTGTATTAAACATTTTTGATCCCTATGGCTGTTTGTGAGTGATAATTCAGATGGCATTTTCTGAACTTGACTTGGGAGCATCTATTTTTTTTTTTAAAGAAATGTTAATCCGTACTTGGAATAATTTAAATAGATGTCATTCATAACATAATATTTATTTGATTCAAAATTAGGCCAGCCATTTATAATGTGACATGAAAATCTTTTTATCCCTAAATTACATTTTCTTAGTACTCATATTATGAAAATTTCTCATTCCATATTTGAGCAAAGATTGCAGTCCTTATCTTTTATGATGTGATATGTTTAAGTTCAAAGCATTGCGGATTTTGCTACAATAAGTCAATCAGTGCACAATTGGGATTCTTTCCACGGACTCTGTCATTTACGTATGCTGTTTCTGACCAGCCTGCACAAATTTATGTTGATGGCAGACTGCTGTCAGTAAAATTTGGCTGATAATGGAGGCCATGCCCTTCAGCACATGGCCCCTGCTACAAATTCAGCTGTTAGTAATAAGATATAGGTCAAGCATACAGTATATATTTACTTGAAAACTCATCAAAGACTGATTTTTTTTACACAAAAAAGGAATTATATTGTAGATGGAAATCATCTTAATTTAACATTGCAATGTAGTAGGTTTCTTACTTGAACTCTGTAGAGATGAGTATGGGGAGAGGGAAAAATGATGAAATAACCTTTTAATATGTGAAAGATTCATGTAAAAATATCTCACAGGTGAAGTCTGTGGATCTGTAACCAAAAATTAAATGCAGGCAGCATGGTATACAGCAGAAAGAGCTGAGCAGATTGATATATAGTTTAGTGGGAAACAAATCAGCAAAAATTAAAGATTAATATTGTAAAAAATCTCTGCTCATTCAAGTTCAAATGTACACAAGGAAATTAGTTATCAATGACTGACAGCTATTTATGTATTCAAACTCACAGAAAATGATATCAGTCACTCACAACTCCTCCCCCGTGTACATCTATCAGTGATTGACAGCTATCTATGTATACAAACTTACACAGAGAATGCTATCAATCACTAATAACACCTCCCCTGTGTACAACTATCAGTGACTGACAGCTATCTATGTATACACACTTACACAGAGAATACTATAAATCACTGATAACACCTCCCCTGTGTACATCTATCAGTGACTGACAGCTATCTATGTATATACACAATTACACAGAGAATACTATCAATCACTGATAACACCTCCCCTGTGTACAGCTATCAGTGACTTACAGCTATCTCTGTATACACACTTACACATAGAATGCTATCAATCACTGATAACACCTCCCCTGTGTATAGCTATTAGTGACTGACAGCTATCTATATATACACACTTACACAGATAATACTATTAATCACTGATAACACATCCCCCATATACACCTACCAGTGACTGACAGTTACCTAGATATATACACTTACACAGAGAATTCTATCACTGATAACACCTCCCCATGTAGAACCATCAGTGACTGACAGCTATCTATGTATACACACTTACACAGAGAAGGCTATTAATCACTGATAACACCTCCCCATGTAGAACCATCAGTGACTGACAGCTATCTAATGTATACACACACTTACACAGAGAATGCTATCAATCACTGATAACACCTCCCCTGTGTACAACTATCAGTGACTGACAGCTATCTATATATACACACTTACACAGAGGATGCTATCAATCACTGATAACACCTCCCTGTGTACAGCTATCAGTGACTGACAGCTATCTATGTATACACACTTACACAGAGAATGCTATCAATCACTGATAACACCTCCCCTGTGTACAACTATCAGTGACTGACAGCTATGTATGTATATACACTTACACAGAGGATGCTATCAATCACTGATAACACCTCCCCTGTGTACATCTATCAGTGACTGACAGCTATCTATATATACACACTTACACAGAGAATGCTATCAATCACTGATAACACCTCCCCTATGTACAACTATCAGCGACTGACTGCTATCTATATATACACAATTACACAGAGAATGCTATCAATCACTGATAACACCTCCCCTGTGTACAACTATCAGTGACTGACAGCTATCTATATATACACACTTACACAGAGAATGCTATCAATCACTGATAACACCTCCCCTCTGTACGACTATCAGTGACTGACAGCTATCTATATATACACACTTACACAGATAATACTATCAATCACTGATAACACCTCCCCTATGTACAACTATCAGTGACTGACATCTATCTATATACAGTCATGTGAAAAAATTAGGACACCCTTTGAAAGCATGTGGTTTTTTGTAACATTTTTAATAAAAGGTTATTTCATCTCCGTTTCAACAATACAGAGAGATTAAAGTAATCCGACTAAACAAAGAAAACTGAAGAAAAGTCTTTTCAAGATCTTCTGTAAATGTCATTCTACAAAAATGCCTATTCTAACTGAGGAAAAAGATAGGACACCCTTGCCCCTAATAGCGAGTGTTACCTCCTTTGGCTGAAATAACTGCAGTGAGACGGTTCTTGTAGCCATCTACCAGTCTTCGACATCGGTCTGAGGAAATTTTACCCCACTCCTTAATGCAGAACTTTTTCAGCTGTGAGATGTTTGAGGGGTTTCTTGCACGTACAGCCCTTTTCAAGTCACCCCACAGCATCTCAATGGGATTCAAATCTGGACTTTGACTTGGCCATTCCAGGACTCTCCATTTCTTCTTTTTCAGCCAATCTTTGGTTGATTTACTAGTATGTTTTGGGTCATTGTCATGTTGCATGGTCCAGTTCCGCTTCAGCTTTAATTTTCTAACTGATGGTCTCACATGTTCTTCAAGCACCTTCTGATACACAGTAGAATTCATTGTGGATTCTATGATGGTGAGCTGACCAGGTCCTGCTGCAGCAAAGCAGCCCCAAACCATGACACTTCCACCTCCATGCTTCACAGTTGGTATGAGGTTCTTTTCTTGGAATGCTGTGTTTGGTTTACGCCAAACATGTCCTCTGCTGTTGTGTCCAAATAATTCAATTTTGGACTCATCTGTCCAAAGAACATTATTCCAGAAGTCCTGGTCTTTGTCAACTTTATCTCTGGCAAATGTCAGTCTGGCCTCGATGTTTCTTTTGGAAAGCAAAGGTTTCCTCCTTGCACACCTCCCATGCAAGTTAAACTTGTACAGTCTCTTTCTGGTTGTAGAGGCATGTACTTCTACATCAACAGTAGCCAGGGCCTGCTGTAGTTCTCGAGATGACACTTTAGGGTTTTTGGAGACCTCTTTTAGCATCTTGCGGTCTGCTCTTGGGGTGAACTTGCTGGGGCGACCAGTCCTGGGCATGTTGGCAGTTGTTTTGAAAGCCCTCCACTTGTAGACTATCTTCCGGACAGTGGAATGGCTGATTTCAAAATCTTTTGAGATCTTTTTAAATCCCTTCCCAGACTCATAGGCTGCTACAATCTTTTTTCTGAAGTCCTCTGACAGCTCTTTTGCTCTCACCATGGTGCTCACTCTCACTTCAACAGTCAGGAGCACACCAAACTAAATGTCTGAGGTTTAAATAGGGCAAGCCTCATTCAACATGCAGAGTAACGATCTACTAATTATGTGCACCTGGTGTGATATACCTGTGTGAGATCTGAGCCAATTTAAGAGGGAATACATGTGAGGGTGTCCTATCTTTTTCCTCAGTTAGAATAGGCATTTTTGTAGAATGACATTTACAGAAGATCTGGAAAAGACTTTTCTTCAGTTTTCTTTGTTTAGTTGGATTACTTTAATCTCTCTGTATTGTTGAAACGGAGATGAAATAACCTTTTATTAAAAATGTTACAAAAAACCACATGCTTTCAAAGGGTGTCCTAATTTTTTCACATGACTGTATACACACTTACACAGAGGATGCTATCAATCAGTGATAACACCTTCCCTGTGTACAGCTATCAGTGACTGACAGCTATCTATGTATACACACTTACACAGATAATACTATCAATCACTGATAACACATCCCCCATATACACCTACCAGTGACTGACAGTTACCTATATATATTTATACATTTACACAGAGAATGTTATGAATCACTGATAACACCTCCTTTGTACAGCTGAAGTCAGAAAGAGGAGAAATGTAAACAAATAAATTACACTTATTTAAGCCACATTCTTATCAGTAAGATAAGAACTGAGCTATAATTAATGTTTATAATGTCAGAGGGCAGAGATAAGGACTGGAGCCTGCCGACTCCCCATCTAATGAAAAAAAGAGAAAATCCACTGGCTGCTAGTAGAGCATCTCAGCTATGTACAGAAAAAAGACTTTAATAAAGATCAATTGAAAAAATTATTTTAGCTTATAATGCAATTTTAAAAAAATTGCCCCAAAGGTGTACATAACCTTTAAAGTAGTCTGTTGCCTAAATAGTGTATGTATCACAAAATGAAAGCTTTTTATTTTATTTTTATTAAATAATGCTTCTGGTATCAGTTGCAACTTTTCCTATACAAGTCTAGCACCTGGGGCACAGACACCACACACCTTCCCTTAGCTAGACCTTTGCATTTTTTATACTGCCTAAATAATTAGAATGTCCACCTTCTGTGCCTGGAGGGATCCCGTACCCAATGTAAGGATCCACATGGGCTAAACCTTTGTTGCACTGCACAGAGACGTAGAATTTGTTTAAAATTTGTTGTGGCCTTCGGACTGATGCAGAATAAAATTTTCCATAACAGAACATGGTAGCTAGGAATGATGAATTTGGGTCCAGTTGGTGAAGCAAATTGTCTGGTAATACCGTCGTAGTTGCGGCCATAAATGATTGCAATAACGACGCAGACTAATTTTTTGGGTAGAAAAATGTATTAGCTATGATGAATTTGGGTCCAGTTTGTGTAGTTCTTTCCGATAACCAAAGATACTGCCCCCATATGGCAATAGTCCAGCTGCCAGGTTTGATCCATCTAGCAAGTTTGGCCCATCTGGTTTTAACCCTAATACAAGGTTTTATTTGACCCGAGGTGTTCTGTTTCCAACTTTCTGGAGGGCCCAGTGGTGTTCAGCACTAACTGCACTAACTGTGATGCCCTCACATATCCAATGCTGTACACTTGCTGTCTTAAAGGGATTGCCATGTGTCTACCCTTTACCAACAGGTGCGAGTTACCGGCTCAATGTTGTTTGTTATAGGGATCGGGGATTGTAATACTGCAGCAGACTAATTTATTTGGTAAAATAGCAATTTATTTGTAAAAGACTAATTTGCTTGTGAAAAGACAATTTTGTTCCATACAAGACTAATGTTTTCTCTAAAAGAACAATTTTTCTGATAAAATAATTTTTCTGACAAAAAATAATGATCAACTTATGGGTAACTCTGCTATGGGAAGAATACATTTATTTGCACTACCCACAGTGTCCCTGCACTGTCCCTATCCAATATTCTACAATTAAAACCTTTCAAACACTATCTCTAGCACTTGTCACGTCTCTCTGTATGCTGAGTTCACAGTGAAACAGCAGCGACCACATGGGATGAGGCTTTTATAGGGCTGTGACATCACAGGGGATGGCTATCTTCTGATTTAAAGATGGCACCCGTGGCTTATGTCCGCGACAGGCAGTAATGCCGGTCACAGACATTTAACACTTCAGATGCCGTAGTCAATCCTGACCATGGCATCTGTTCTCCCCTCAACGCGCCTTTCGGATTATTGCTTTTTCTATTGATTCCTCCTGAAGAAGCAATAACGCGTAACGCATGTTGAGGGGAAGTTGCCATTTTACACTCAATCTATGGTATTTTACAGATAGTAAGGTCCATTTGCAGTCTAGCTATATGATATATCTTTATCATCCATTGCACAGTAAGGAAAGACTTGTAATGATCTAGGGGTTGGTTCAGAGGCGGTATTGAACTGTCCAGGATGTGTTACGCTAACCCCATATATCATTGCTGTCAGTAACTAACTAAAAAGAGGTAGCTGGCCATACCTTACTTTAATGAGAGATGCGGGGCATTAAAAGATTTTTTGTACCTTTTATACTATCATGCAGTTATGGTTCTGTGATTGAATATGTACTATGGCACTATATGTTTGAATCCCTACTGTAATTATCAAATGGTAATTAGTATTTTTTTAATCATGTTTAATAAAAAGTGAATATGTGGTATTGCCAGATTCATACTAACCTGGAGAATGAAAGTAACTGGTCTGTTTTATTATATAGGGAACTCTGTAAAAACAAAACCCCAAAAAAACAGTTCTGGAATTTTATTTCCAATTTCACCCCATTTATATTTATTTTTCCCACTTCTCACCACATTGTATGTAACCATCAATAGTGCCATTAGATAGGACATCTTGGCCTGCAAAAACCAAGTCCTCATACAGCTATGTGAACATTAAAGTAAAAAAGTTATGGCTTTGAAAGGGCTGGGGGTCAAAAACAAAAAAATTGAAAATCACTCGGCTATGAAATGGTTAATAAGTGCTGGTAAATTATCAATTAGCTGAGTCAGTGCTAAAATAACAACGAAGATCTCACAATTTTCATCTCACAATTTTCATTCATTACAGCTGACAATAATACAGTATTTTCCGGCGTAAGAGACGACTGGGCGTATAGGACGACCCACAACTTTTCCATTTAAAATATAGGGTTTAGGCTATACTCGCCGTATAAGACTACACCGGCCTGCCCAGCCCTCTCTGTCTCCGAGACGATCTTCTCCAGTCCAGGGAACTAACCATGGCAGCCAGGGCTTCAGTAGCGTCCTGGCTGCCATGGTAACCTATCTTTTTCTTTTCACATTCCCAGTTTCCCACATAGGAACTACTAGGGGCTGGGAAAAGATGGTGGGTCCATTGCCATGGGGGATCTGTGGATGGCACTGTTATGGAGGGAATCTGTGGATGGCACTGTTATGGGGAGGGGGATCTGTGGATGACACTGCTATGGGGAGGGGGATCTGTGGATGACACTGCTATGGGGGGGATCTATGGATGACACATACCGTATATAGCATCTTATGCTATATGTGTCATCCACAAATCTCCCCCATAACAGTGTCCCTCAATACACCGGCCCCGCCGCTCACAGCAGTATAATATCTAAAGACTATTCCTTAACCGGCAGTAACTTGAACTTTAAATCAGCGCTATGATCTTTATTACCTTACAATGAAGCTCCGGTAACAGGCAGAGCGGGCGGCGGCGTAACGTCACTCACTCACGTAACACGCCTGCTCCGCCTGTTTCATTCATAAAGTGAGTGGAGCAGGCGCTTCACATGAATGAGTGACGTTACGTCGCGGCACGCTCTGCCTGTTACCGGAGCTTCATCGTAAGGTAATAAAGATCATAGCGCTGATTTAAAGTTCAAGTTACTGCCGTTTAAGGAATAGTCTTTAGATAATATACTGCTGTGAGCGGCAGGGCGGTGTAAGAGTACAGTGACTGCACCGGCCCCGCCGTGAGTTTCCGCCACCAGCCCCTCCTAGGGTTGGGCGATATAGCGGTATCACGATATACCGCGGTATTAAAAAAACAGCGATATGGCGATATTGCTGTTTCCTAAATACCGCTGTATATTTCGTGATGTCATCGCTTTAAAAACTGAGTCCGCGGCTGCCCTCCCCCATCATTATCTACCAATTTCTTCCAGCAGCAGCTCCTCCTGCTTGCTCCGAATGTGCTGTCTCCGCCCACCGACCGTCGTCTCACGTCGGAATCAGGTGACGCCCCCAGGCTGAGTTGAGCAGCGCAGTACAGCAGCGACTGCTGAGTCGGCTCTCAAGTGAACCGAAGGTCTGGAGGGACTCGCTCCTGGCAAACACAGCTCTGCTGCAGTGGAGCAGACTGATGTAATTACACTGTATAGTTATTGCAGGGACTCAGATAATTGTCTGAGAGTTTATTAGTTAAAAGAATCGTGTCACCGAGTCCTCTACCAGACTTCCTGCTCTGCTATATGCTACACTGCTGCATGCACCCTGTACACACAGAGCTCCGCTACATGCTATACTAATGCGCCCCCACCCCCACCCCGGACGGACTTGTCGGGAGACAGGGAGCCGCAGAGCAGGAAGCCTGGCAGGGACTCGGTGACACGTCTCTGACTCATTCAATTCTTTTAACTAATAAACTCAGACGATTCTCTGAGTCCCCGCACGACTCCCCCTGTGCTGTGAGTCAGTGCTGGCTGCCTCTGATTGGCTGGAGGAAGGGGCGGGGCTAGCTTCCACTGTAGGCTCCTATTACACTGCCTGCTGCTGTTTCACTCGGATCAGCTCAGTCAGAGGAATCGACTCTTTCGGTTCAGTGAACTGAATCCATTCAAAAGAACGATTCGTTCATGATCTGCACTTCACTAGCAGCGAGTGGCGGGAAAGTCAGTCAGAGAAGAACTCTGAAGAACCCACACTCCGTCCGACCCCCACCCCCTGCGGAGAGAAGAGACCCTATATATTACAGCTGCCGGACGGGCATCTATTAAAAGGTGTAATGTCACTCCACTCAGCCTATCTTTATCAGATTATAATTACCCCAGTTATATGTCTCGGCCCACTCAGTCCTTCATGCCTGCCACTAGCTGCATGCTCCACAGTGAGCCATCATGAGTTCCTCCAGTACCTCCCCCATGACATGATGAACAAGAAGGAATTATGGTGGTCGCAGCCTGGCAGGCAGGTGGCAAGTCAGTCACGCAGGTGTCCATAAGACATGGGGGGTTGGGGCACAAGCCCCATACTGTATGTAATGCCTCCTTTTGTGGCTGCTGCCAGCTGCCCCCATACTGTAATGTCTCCTTGCGGCTGTGCTGCTGCCCCCAATACTGTAATGTCTCCTTGTGGCCCCCATACAGTATAACGTCTCCTTGTGTGTGTGGCCTCCCATACAGTATAATGTCTCCTGCTGGCTGCTGCCCCATAGTCCATTATAACGTCTCCTTGTGGCCCCCCATACAGTATAACATCACGTCTCCTTGTGTGTGTGGCCACCCATACAGTATAATGTCTCTTGCTGGCTGCTGCCCCATAGTCCATTAAAACGTCTCCTTGTGGCCCCCCATACAGTATAACATCTCCTTGTAGCCCCCTATACAGTATAACGTCACGTCTCCTTGTGGCCCCCCCATGCAGTATAACGTCTCCTTGTGGCTGCCCCCATACAGTGTAAATGTAGGTCACGGACAAATCTAATTTCCCCTCGGAAACAGGGAAACAGAAAAAGAGAGAGAGCGCACAATAGTGTAATATGTTCACCGGATGAGGATATCAAAGTGAGAAGTAACCAAACTCACCTTATGAAGTTGTGCTCCGGCAGGCACAACTCTACTGTAAGCTTTAGTACAAATAAGACTTTTGCACCAGGACTGCAGCCGCAGATTTTGTAATCTCTTGGGTGGGATGCCCAGTCCCCCAAAAGAAAATCGTGGTAAAGAAAAGAGGTTCTGCGTCGGCGCGAAATCACTTAGTGGAAGCAGTCTTATAGATGTATTCTTCTTTTATTCAGAAACAACGCGTTTCGGGGATCAAAGGCTCCCCTTCATCAGGTTTCACAAACATATAATAGGTATTGTGGCAAGAACATATTTATAGATAAATTCTTTCAAAAAAAACGCCAAAGGATGCACCTGGGTGACGCCCCTTGTGGGAGGAGCTATCCCCAGGTGTCATCCACCATATAGGTGTACCAAACATACATAACATTAAGTTGGAGTGACTAGCTGTATACAGTTTTGTGGCTTGAATCGCTTCTTTATTTAGTTGAAATTCGCTGCCGATTGCGAAAATAAACATAGAGGATAAAATATAGTTCCCGGTCATGTGATCGCTAATACAAGCGTCACATGACTCGGGAATCCGGAAGTGTATGCTGTCTCAGCGCCGCTTACATCTAGCCGGGCGGAAGCAGCAGTGGTGTTACGATCCCCCTGCCGGCGCATGCTCACATAGACACTCTGAGCTGGCAGCCGGAATCCATAGCAGGGGGTGTCACATGATCGTATGATGCGGTCATGTGACCTGTCATCTTTCAGCACGGCTTCATAGACACAAAGTTAGTTTACGGACTATAGCGATCCATAATATCTGTATATTCAGTACTCATGTAGAGAAGGAAAACGGATATATAAAAAGGAAACCTATATCTTAGGTCACACCATAATTTCTATAATTAAAGGGCTAATTTCAACCCATTATAAGCACTCTATATATGTTATATGATGTATAGAGAAATACTTAGCCAAAAGGAGAAAGTATGTAGTAGCCAGTGATCATAAAATATTTTAAAATTCAAATGACTCATATAAAATTAAAAGACATATTCGATAAGTATATAGAAAAATAATAATAAAATAATATAATATAAAAAAATAAATAAAAAAAATGGGGGGGGGGGGGGGAGGAGTTTAAATCCATATGTATCTCAAGTGCAGACCGTAAAAGATAGTGATGAATATTCATATAAATAAAAATGTACAAAAATGTATATAAAGATGTGTATAAAAAATGTAATAAAATGTATTAAAAAAATGTGTATAAAAAAAAAAAAAAAAAAGAGAGAGTTTTATATCAATTTCATACATTCCATCAAGGGATTGTTGTTTGTATCCTTTCTTTCTAGAGGTTTATTTCAAAGGCCTCATTGAGCCCGTACGGATTGAGACTATTAAGTTTAAAAATCCAATACATCTCCCGACGTCTGATGTATTGGACGTCTGTTTGGAGATGTATTGGAATGAGTTCAATGGGTGTTATCGTTAACCCTACAGTATTACCATCATGGTGTTCCGCCGCATGTCTAGAAACACTATGTTTCATGTATCTTTTCCGGATTTTTGAACGATGTGTATTAAAACGTTTACGTAATTTTTGTATTGTGCGGCCTACATATTGTAGGTGTCACTCCAACTTAATGTTATGTATGTTTGGTACACCTATATGGTGGATGACACCTGGGGATAGCTCCTCCCACAAGGGGCGTCACCCAGGTGCATCCTTTGGCGGTTTTTTTGAAAGAATTTATCTATAAATATGTTCTTGCCACAATACCTATTATATGTTTGTGAAACCTGATGAAGGGGAGCCTTTGATCCCCGAAACGCGTTGTTTCTGAATAAAAGAAGAATACATCTATAAGACTGCTCCCATACAGTGTAAAGTCTCCTTTTGGCTGCCCCCATACAGTATAACGTCTCCTTGTGGCTGCCCCCATACAGTATAATGTCTCCTTGTGGCTGCCCCCATGCAGTATAACGTCTCCTTGTGGCTGCCCCCATACAGTGTAAAGTCTCCTTGTGGCTGCCCCCATACAGTGTAAAGTCTCCTTGTGGCTGCCCCCATGCAGTATAATGTCTCCTTGTGGCTGCCCCCATGCAGTATAACGTCTCCTTGTGGCTGCCCCCATACAGTGTAACGTCTCCTTGTGGCTGCCCCCATACAATATAACGTCTCCTTGTGGCTGCCCCCATGCAGTATATGTCTCCTTGTGGCTGTCCCCATACAGTATAATGTCTCCTTGTGGCTGCCCCCATGCAGTATAACGTCTCCTTGTGGCTGCCCCCATACAGTGTAAAGTCTCCTTGTGGCTGCCCCCATACAGTATAACGTCTCCTTGTGGCTGCCCCCATGCAGTATAATGTCTCCTTGTGGCTGTCCCCATACAGTATAATGTCTCCTTGTGGCTGCCCCCATACAGTATAACGTCTCCTTGTGGCTGCCCCCATGCAGTATGTCTCCTTGTGGCTGTCCCCATACAGTATAATGTCTCCTTGTGGCTGCCCCCATGCAGTATAAAGTCTCCTTGTGGCTGCCCCCATACAGTGTAAAGTCTCCTTGTGGCTGCCCCCATACAATATAATGTCTCCTTGTGGCTGCCCCCATGCAGTATAATGTCTCCTTGTGGCTGCCCCCATACAGTATAATGTCTCCTTGTGGCTGCCCCCATACAGTATAACGTCTCCTTGTGGCTGCCCCCATACAGTATAACGTCTCCTTGTGGCTGCCCCCATACAGTATAACGTCTCCTGTGGCTGCCCCCATACAGTGTAAGTCTCCTTGTGGCTGCCCCCATACAGATAGTGTCTCCTTGTGGCTGCCCCCATACAGTATAGTGTCTCCTTGTGGCTGCCCCCATACAGTATAATGTCTCCTTGTGGCTGCCCCCATACAGTATAACGTCTCCTTGTGGCTGCCCCCATACAGTGTAAAGTCTCCTTGTGGCTGCCCCCATACAGTATAAAGTCTCCTTGTGGCTGCCCCCATACAGTATAACGTCTCCTTGTGGCTGCCCCCATACAGTATAATGTCTCCTTGTGGCTGTCCCCATACAGTATAATGTCTCCTTGTGGCTGTCCCCATACAGTATAATGTCTCCTGTGGCTGCCCCCATACAGTGTACGTCTCCTTGTGGCTGCCCCCATACAGTATAAGTCTCCTTGTGGCTTGCCCCCATACAGTATAATCGTCTCCTTGTGGCTGCCCCATACAGTATAAGTCTCCTTGTGGCTGCCCCCATACAGTATAACGTCTCCTTGTGGCTTAACGTCTCCTTGTGGCGCCCCCATACAGTTAATGTCTCCTTGTGGCTGTCCCCATACAGTATAATGTCTCCTTGTGGCTGTCCCCATACAGTATAAACGTCTCCTTGTGGCTGCCCCCATACAGTGTAACGTCTCCTTGTGGCTGCCCCCATACAGTATAACGTCTCCTTGTGGCTTCCCCCTACAGTATAATGTCTCCTTGTGGCTGCCCCCATACAGTATAAGTCTCCTTGTGGCGCCCCCATACAGTATAACGTCTCCTTGTGGCTGCCCCCATACAGTGTAACGTCTCCTTGTGGCTGCCCCCATACAGTATAACGTCTCCTTGTGGCTGCCCCCATACAGTATAACGTCTCCTTGTGGCTGCCCCCATACAGTATAACGTCTCCTTGTGGCTGCCCCATAACAGTGTACACGTCTCCTTGTGGCTGCCCCCATACAGTGTAACGTCTCCTTGTGGCTGCCCCCATACAGTTGTTAAAGTCTCCTTGTGGCTGCCCCCATACAGTATAATGTCTCCTTGTGGCTGCCCCCATACAGTATAACGTCTCCTTGTGTTTTTTTTTTCTTTAAAATTGGTATTTATAGCGATATATATCGTTATCGTGATACATTTTTGAATATCGTTATCGTCTGAATATTTTTGATATCGTCCAACCCTAGCCCCTCCTCCCTCCCGGCTGATACATCGCTGCGCTGTGAAGCATTGCAGCCAGCGATGTATCAGGGACTTAACTTGCAGCCCTACAGCAAATAAATTAAGAGAAGGCCGGCGCTGGGATCCAGGATTCGGGGCGCGGCAGCACAGGGGGGAGTGAGGGACTACTTTCTTCTCCCCTGTGCTGCCTTATAGTCGGCGTATAAGATGACCCCTGACTTTTGAAATTAATTTTTTAGTGTTAGAAAGTCGTCTCATACGCCAGAAAATACGGTAAATAAAATATTTCTTGTCTCAGGTGGAATAAAACAAATTGTCTAAAATTCCTTGGTATATGCATTATTAGAACAAATTCCTGTAGAGCCTGTAAAAATAGGAAACTTTTTTTCCAATGTCCATAAACAAATTGATAAATCAATGATTTTTTTTTGAGCCAGAGGAGCTTTTGCAGGTTATTGTATCTAATTATTGTCATTTTTTAGATCACAGTACATAGTGCTAAAGTGTTCTTGCAAGTATCGCACAGATATCACACACATTGCAAGCTGTTCTGTTCCATTAAGCACAAGTTTGTCAAACAAGCTATCACTGCTTTCCTAAGCGCTTATTTTGATAAGAATTCAACTGAAATGAGCATTTATGAGTACTCAGTCGAAGAGAGAGAGGGGCTACAGAGTGACTCATCAGACAGCTCATCTGACGGATTCAGCACTGAATGGAACAGAGCGGCCCACAGTGTACAGGTCCTTCTAAAAAAATTAGCATATTGTGATAAAGTTAATTATTTTCTGTAATGTACTGATAAACATTAGACTTTCATATATTTTAGATTCATTACACACCAACTGAAGTAGTTCAAGCCTTTTATTGTTTTAATATTGATGATTTGGGCATACAGCTCGTGAAAACCCAAAATTCCTATCTAAAAAAATTAGCATATCATGAAAAGGTTCTCTAAACAAGCTATTAACCTAATCATCTGAATCAACTAATTAACTCTAAACACCTGCAAAAGATTCCTGAGGCTTTTAAAAACTCCCAGCCTGGTTCATTACTCAAAACCGCAATCATGGGTAAGACTGCCGACCTGACTGCTGTCCAGAAGGCCATCATTGACACCCTCAAGCAAGAGGGTAAGACACAGAAAGAAATTTCTGAACGAATAGGCTGTTTCCAGAGTGCTGTATCAAGGCACCTCAGTGGGAAGTCTGTGGGAAGGAAAAAGTGTGGCAGAAAACGCTGCACAACGAGAAGAGGTGACCGGACCCTGAGGAAGATTGTGGAGAAGGACCGATTCCAGACCTTGGGGGACCTGCGGAAGCAGTGGACTGAGTCTGGAGTAGAAACATCCAGAGCCACCGGTGTACAGGCGTGTGCAGGACATGGGCTACAGGTGCCAGCATTCCCCGGTCAAGCCAACTTTGAACCAGGAACAGCGGCAGAAGCGCCTGACCTGGGCCTACAGAGAAGACAGCACTGGGACTGTTGCTCAGTGGCCAAAGTACTTTTTCTGATGAACGCAAATTTTGCATGTCATTTCGGAAATCAATGGTGCCAGAGTCTGGAGCAAAGACTGGGGAGAGGGATGCCAAAATGCCTGAAAGTCCAGTGTCAAGTACCCACAGTCAGTGATGGTCTGGGGTGCCATGTCAGCTGCTGGTGTTGTCCACTGTGTTTATCAAGGGCAGGGTCAATGCAGCTAGCTATCAGGAGATTTTGGAGCACTTCATGCTTCCATCTGCTGAAAAGCTTTATGGAGATGAAGATTTCATTTTCAGCACGACCTGGCACCTGCTCACAGTGCAAAAACCACTGGTAAATGGTTTACTGACCATGGTATTACTGTGCTCAATTGGCCTGCCAACTCTCCTGACCTGAACCCCATAGAGAATCTGTGGGATATTGGGAAGAGAAAGTTGAGAGACGCAAGACCCAACACTCTGGATGAGCTTAAGGCCGCTATCGAAGCATCCTGGGCCTCCATAACACCTCAGCAGTGCCACAGGCTGATTGCCTCCATGCCACGCCGCATTGAAGCAGTGATTTCTGCAAAAGGATTCCCGACCAAGTATTGAGTGCATAACGGAACATCATTATTTGAAGGTTGACTTTTTTTGTATTAAAAACACTTTTCTTTTATTGGTCGGATGAAATATGCTAATTTTTTGAGATAGGAAATTTGGGTTTTCATGAGCTGTATGCCAAAATCATCAATATTAAAACAATAAAAGGCTTGAACTACTTCAGTTGGTGTGTAATGAATCTAAAATATATGAAAGTCTAATGTTTATCAGTACATTACAGAAAATAATGAACTTAATCACAATATGCTAATTTTTTTAGAAGGACCTGTATATGAAACCTGTAAACTGCAGAGTAAAAATTATAATTAAAAAAAGACAGATTTAAAAGTGTTTTTTTTTTATCACCAATATCAGTGTAATTCAATTAAAAACGCCCCCTCAAAAGTGTCCATAAACTTGACTTGTTCGCTTATGAGTTATTGATTGAGGCTGTAATCTGGGAATGCTATGGTAATCTGATGATGATGTTATGTTGACTTCTATTGATCCAGGTGGAAATGTTTTGCTTAGCTTTTCAGATCCCTTTAATGCACAAGGAGTTTTGTACTGGTGGAATGACAGAAGTGAAAAGCTGTGCTAATCCTGATAACTAGTTAATGTCAGATCTTGCAAGGTCTTGCTAAAATTGGCAGACCACCAGGAAATGTGCGTGTCCCTAGTATTGACTCTTCAGAGTTTTTGGTTTTAACGTGCTCTAATTTACAATGAGTTTTCAAAGAATTAAGAAACCAGAAATGATACCGCAGTGGTGTGCCATTCTCTTTTACATGTTCCATGTTTGCTGTGTAAAGTTACATATTCTGTTTACCGATGCTTACAACCTTGATTTATATTTTATTCATGTTAATGGGATTTTTCTTCATAACTATTTTAAATTTTTTGATATAATATGAATCGCTTAGAGGACATATGACAATATGTTTGTTATGAGCGGCAGGCAGTTGCCGCATCTTGATGAGCATACCCCTCTAGAAGTACAGAGCTGCAGCCCCCTTTATGGTACAGATAGTGGCGTACAAAGGGAGAGATTGCTGGAAACCCACAGGGAGCTTCAACGATGAGATCAGAGACTATACCTTGTAAGGACAGGTATCCTCGAGTCTATTGAAAATAGTTCCCAGTTGTTCTTTTTTGGACATCAGCTTATTTTATGTTTTCCTTCCATGAATACCATTCTTGTTCAGCATTTTTCGAATCGTGGACACATGAAGAGAGGTTTTGCAGTTTTTAGAGTCTTCTATCCGTCTTTTACTGTTACTTGCGTTCTTTCTCGCCTTTTTCAGGATTGCCCCTTGTGATCTTGGAGTGATCTTAATAGGATACTGTCTCCTTGGTACAAAGAGTCTGGATTTTTTTCCATTTGTAGATAATTTGGTTCACCTAACTAATCTTTCTTCACAAGAATAGATTTGTCAGCAACCAGGTGCTATGTGCCTTCATTTAATGGGCCAAATGCCTGATTCACACACTTTTAATCTAATCTCTTTAATTAAAACACCTTTTGCCAATTTCTGGAGAAGCTATTCAGAAAGCTTTTGGCAAAATCATTAAAACAAAGGTATACTTACTTTTTCTCCCTGCTCTGTGAATGTTTGCTCAATGTGCTCAAAAAAATACATGAACAGCACAATTATTTGTGTGTTGTTAGTTTGATTGTGTTTGTCTATAATTTTTATTAAGATTGCAATCAGATTACATGATATTAGTAAGAACTAAAAGTAAGGGTTCACTTACTTTTTCATGCAAATGTGTATAATTAGCTGACAACTGCCCCATATCAACTCATGGGAGATAATATCAATCATATGTAACATAATACACAATATAATTACTAGCTTGATGGACAAGAAAATCACAATATCTTTAATTTAAACATTAAAAGGGTTTTCTGGGAGTATAATATTAATGACCTATGCTCAGGATAGATCATCAATATCAGATCTGTGGGGGTCCAATATCCGGCACCGCCACGATCAACTGTCACATTCAATGGACAGCTCTGTGTTTGGCATGCTGCCAGGAGGCCTCTTGAAACAGATGATCAGTGGTAGTACCAGGATTGACGGCCTATATTGAGGATAAGTTATCAATATTGTACTCTTAGAACGCTCCTTAACTTCCATAACATTCAGTGTTTTACTTAAGTGTAGATGTTAAGTGGTTGTCTACAGGGCCGGATTAAGAGTATCATGGGCCTGGTGCTGAGGATTTTGCTGGGCCTTTTTATGGAAATATATACATAATATATAAAATCAAAACGCAAAACAACTGCACTCAGTGTCTTAAAGGGACACTGACAGGCCCAAAAAGCATATTTAGGGGTATATATATGACAGTATAGGTCTTATAAAGTGTATTAGAATCATCTAAGTATCCCCCCTGTCCACCTCATAAATACAGTAATCTGAAGTTTTATAACCTGCTTTCATCGTGTTCAATCTGCCCAAGGGGCGGTGTTTCATCTCAACTAGCGCCCAGCCAGCCTCGCCACAACTGCCGTTTGAAGCGCCGCCCAGCTAATCAATATTCACTTCGCTGGGCGGCTACTAGTGTCCCCGGCCATCTTCAGCGCATGCGCCCAGCACCCTCACTGGCCGGGATCGCATCGCATCCCTGCGCACAGTCTGATTCCCAGAGGCCGATGCAGCCTCTGCTTTATGCGCATGCGCAGGGCACAGCAGCGCTTCAGAGTAGCCGCCCAGCGAAGTGAATATTGATGAGCTGGGCGGCGCTTCAAACGGCAGTTGTGGCGAGGCTGGCTGGGCGCTAGTTGAGATGAAACACCGCGCCTTGGGCAGATTGAACACGATGAAAGCAGGTTATAAAACTTCAGATTACTGTATTTATGAGGTGGACAGGGGGGATACTTAGATGATTCTAATACACTTTATAACAGTGTTTCCCAACCAGTGTACCTCCAGCTGTTGCAAAACTACAACTCCCAGCATGCCTGGACAGTCTTTGGTTGTGCGGGCATGCTGGGAGTTGTAGTTTTGCAACAGTTGGAGGCACACTGGTTGGGAAACACTGCTTTATAAGACCTATACTGTCATATATATACCTAAATATGCTTTTTGGGCCCGTCAGTGTCCCTTTAATTACATAATATTTTATCGATACCATTAAAGTATTTTGTTCCTGCAACTACCCCTTCATTTGGCGTCTATCTTGGCAACATGGAGGGGGACCTCGGGAGGGGGACCCTGAGGGTGGGGGCACCCTCAGGGCACTATAGTGTCAGGAAAACCGCTTTGTTTTCCTGACACTATAGTGATCATTTAACATGAAGATTACTGTTTTCTAGCTGCTGTGGACTGTGGACAACAGCAGCTAGAAACAGTAATTTTCATAGAGCTGTGTTCTGATTTATGGACACAGCACTCAGCATGCTTAGCCAGTCAGATAGAAGGCTGAGAGCTGGGTCTAAATAACATAACACATTAAAGGGATTCTGTCACCAGGTTTCACCTCTGTCAGCTAAAAATATGCTGATGTTCAGGGCGTCTTCACGATTCCTAATGTGGGCTTATAAATGTCATCTGTGGGCTTATTTAGCTAAAAAACTGCTTTTACTAACCTGTCAGTCAAACAAATAAGGTGCCCAAGGGGATGTTAATGGATGCAAGGTGCCGGCCGCACCCGCCGCCGTTCATGCCCAGCGCCGCCTTTCCAGACTTCTGCGCCGCCTCCTAATCCTCTGTGCCGCCTCTCCCTCCCTCCCCCCTCCTCCTGCTGTAAGATCTCGCGCATACAGGGGTTGAGCGAAGTGCCGGCGCATGCGCACTTCGCTGTAAGAAGCCACTTCGCACGGCGCATCAGGCAGAGCCCTGTGCGCAAGATCTTACAGCAGGAGGAGGGGGGAGGGAGGGAGAGCGAGAGGCGGCACAGAGGATTGGGAGGCGGCGCAGAAGTCCGGAAAGGCGGCGCTGGGCACGAACGGCGGCGGGTGCGGCCGGCACCTTGCATCCATTAACATCCCCTTGGGCACCTTATTTGTTTGACTGACAGGTTAGTAAAAGCTGTTTTTTAGCTAAATAAGCCCACAGATGACATTTATAAGCCCACATTAGGAATCGTGAAGACGCCCTGAACATCAGCTTATTTTTAGCTGACAGGGGTGAAACCCGGTGACAGAATCCCTTTAAAGAAATTACTGTTTCTAGCTGCTGTGGACTAGCAGCTAGAAACAGTAATTTCTTTATGTGTTATGTTATTTAGACTGAGCTCAGTCTCAGCATGCTTAGCCAGTCAGTGATTTTCATAGTGCTGTTATGATTTATGGACACAGCTCTCAGCATGCTTAGCCAGCCTTCTATCTGGCTGTGCTTCTTGAGAGTCACAGTCCACAGGCTCAGAAACAGCCTGTGGACTGTGACTCTCAAGATGCAAAGCCAGATAGAAGGCTGTGCTGCTGAGAGCGGTGTCCATAAATCATACCAGCAGCACTATGATTGCCCTCCCTTCCAACTAGATGAGTTGATCTGAGACTGATACCTGCAGCCTCCAGAAGCTCCTGCTGTCCAGCCTGTCTCCGTGTGGCCGAGCTCTGTGGGCCGTCACCGTCCGTCCGTGTGCTGGTCGAAACTGCTGTGGTGCAGGAGGGATAACCGCGGGCATACTGAGTTCATATCCGGCGGGCCGGCATTACAGGAACCGCACCAGCTGCTCTGACGTCCTGTCGCCGGATATCCTGTGACGTATATCCGGCGGCAGGACGTCAGAGCAGCTGGTGCTGTTCCTGTAATGCCGCAAGCCCGCCGGATATGACCTCAGTGTGCCCGCGGTTATCCCTCCTGCACGCTGCGCAGTGTACAAGTAACAGAGGACTTTTAGCGCCGACCTTTTGGCTGGCGGATGGGCCTATTTTATGGTAGGGGCCTGGAGCTGCAGCTCCATCAGCCCCTATGTTAATCCGGCCCTGGTTGTCTAGGTATACCATAACTAATGCCCGCAGCCTTACTTTACAATTGAAAGATTCATACTGAAGCTAGTTTCAAATCTGTGGCAGCAATTCCTGCATGCTGTTCCAGCAGAGAATAATCTGCCGGAGTTCTCCCGATCGGGCACTGCCTAATGCCACCGTAATGCTCGCTGGCCTCATTAACTATAATGGGGTCTGGCAGAGATCCAGAAGCAATCCATCAAAAATGCTAAAAATTGGCTGGATAGAAACCTCTGCATGCTGCTGTTTGTGTTCGGTCGATTCTCGGCATTCTCTGCTGGAACTTTTGTCCGAATTACCCTACCGTAGATAGTAGCCTTTAAAAAATAAACATAATTGCTCCTCCATGCTCCGGTCCTGCGTGCTGGCTCTCATGTGTCCATCTTACGGTCTATGGCTTGTTTATTTTCTAGTGAATTTCCCATTGGGCCCATGAAGAAGTGGTCCTCCATTTTTCAAATGAAGAATGTGCAGCACATGGGATTGAAATTACTTTTGCAACTGCCAAAGTCATAATATAGTATTTATACCACAAGGTGCATGGCTTAAAAAAGTGATTTATTTTACAGTTTTTTAGCCAAAAAACATCACCCCATATGGCTACATCTATAGGAAAATATAAAAAAAGTTATGCTGTGATGAAAAGAACTGAAAAATGCACTAAAAAGCTAAAAATTACGTTTTAATGTTTATAACTGTAATATATTCCCAAAGTCAATTCTACTGTTGGGCCCTAGGTACCCAAGTCTGACACCGCAATAGATTAAAGCTAAATTCTGGGGGTAATACAACTAGATATCATGTGAACAGTTTAGCGTCCAGGACCCTTGCAACTGAAAGGGATTATCCATAGAAGACTTTTAAGGTCCCCTTAGACTTTAGATCAGAGGTTGTCAGACTTTGTATTAGATTTTCGAACAGGTAATACATTTTGGGTGAGGGGTGTTCCCCATCATGGAGCAAACCACAATGCCTGCACACCAAGAACCCCATAAGAAAGCCAACTACTTTATAAGCCCTTCATAAGTCAAATAACACAGCTAGCTGCAACAGAACAAGCCATAGTGCTCCCACAGTGCCAGGAGCAGAAATGTCTTGCCTACAATCCCAGGTAAAAAGAGGCATCTAGCTTACCTTCTCGTTGTTCTCCTCTTGTAGGCTGCACTTTGTTTGTAGATAGGCAGAATATCACCTGTAATAACACAATATGCAAACTTATTTACTCAGCAAGGCTGATATAGAAGCCGCAGCTATTAAATGAGAATCTATAACTTAATGATACATTTTTGCATTTAGTTATTTTCTTCTTCAACATACCCCCTTTCTGCTTGGACACATTGCTGCATCCTTATATTCCACTGCTCAAAACATTGATGTAGGCAGTCGTTTTCTTATTTACCTCTGTAAGTGATGCAATATGCAGCCTTTTGAGCACAGTTTTGACTTTATGGCAATGAACAAAGTCATATGAAGGTAGATCTGGTGAGTTGGAAGTGTTTTCTATCACAAGGTAATCATTGAATACAGGATGAATTCATATGACCAATGGTGGCCTCTTTAATATCAACTTTCCAAGGGCTTGTTTGCATTATTTCTGATCCATTGTGTCATCTTCTGTGAATCTATTCTTCTAAAGTTCTTGACAAAAAAAAAATCCACTTTCAATTTGGACATTGCTGTACTTCATTCAACCTTGGAGTTCTTGGGGTTTTCCAAAGCATTGACTGATGTTTGGTCTCAGGCTCTTACTGAAAGATTCAGATTTCATCCTAGGTGATCACAACAAAAAAAAATTGGATCTGCTTTGATTTGCTCCAAAATGTCGGCACAAATTCACTTATGATTTCATTTCTGGTCAGGAGTAGGAAGTCTTGGAAAGACCTTAGCACAAATCTTCCTGTTTAGATCATTGTGCTGAATTTCTAAAACAACTTCCTTTCCAAACTAACTGTGGAAAGAAAAAGCAACCGGTACTTTTGGTATGATTTGGGAGACTGTAATATTACGGTTGACAATCCATATTGGTTTTTTTCATAGAAGCACATTATTGTTTTTCTTAGTCACATTTTATGTAAGGCCCAGCAAACACTAGCTAATACAGTAAAACCTCTTTGAGGTAGTCACCAAAACTTGCAGAAAAAAACCTTTAAGATAACCACCACCATGAAAAAGTCAGTGAGCATGCACAGATAACACATATGAAACTCCCCCAAAATATTTAATAAATGGCACAGTTTGGATATACAGTTGCAGAGATATCTACTGTATAGGGTGGCGTTTTCCATTAATTCCCATCATCTGGAAACTGTTGTCCTTCTCTGTACATCTTCTGAATTTCAGATTTTTGGCAGATACCTCATATTTTTTTAATTCGGTGTGTACAGTGAATGTCAAATCATGTTAGATATATATGAGATACTGTAGATGGACAGACAGATAGATATGAGGTAGATATATTAGATTAGATAGATAATTGATAGATATTAGATAGATACAAATGTAGCTGAACCAAACCTAATGTTAGTTGGCTTTTTCAATGGATTTCAATGACTTTTGTCATGAGATAACCCTGTGACATATGTTATCAGAGTCAATTTTAGCTCTTCTTCATCTGTACCTAGATATGAGATAGATAGATAGATAGATAGATAGATAGATCATATGAGATGAATTATATCTGCAGCTATAACTACCTTACCTAGTTTATGACAGCATAGTAAATATTATGAAGCCAGATTTTCTCTTATGTGCTGAAATCATTGCTTCTTCACGTTGTGAACGCCAAGGGAATTCATGATAATCTCTTTCTTGGAAGAAGGGCTTTTTGGTTAAGTGCCAACATAAAAATGAAATTTGTCCTGAAAACAGAAGTTGTAATAATAACTGCAGGTGATATATTACTTTATTTATACATACGGAGTATCAGTGAATTAAAATGGCTTTATAACAGTATTACTCTTAGTACTTTAAAATTAAAAAGAGAAACAAATAGATTTTACATAAATCAAGATAGAAAAGAGAATAAAACTTCCTCTCTGTATTACCTACAGTTAATTGTTGATACTTTTCAACTCATAATGCTTATATTTTAGCTTGTAACTATTGAAAGATTCTACTTATTACTTTAAGCATTCGTTTTTCAACAACAAAAGCTATGCTCAGATCTGTGTCGGAGCCTCAGTTGCAGATTCTGTCATTTTTGACAGGAAGAATAGTGCTGCACACAGTACTATTTTTACTGTCAAAATGATGGACACCACAGACCCTATTATCAGTAATGTAAACAGAGCCTAATGTGATCATTTCTGTCATGTACGAATAGAGTAGATACTTAGCCAGAAATTATAGACATTACAATTTCAGACCTTATAGACCTTTATGTTAATATTTTTAAAGGGTATTTAAAGGATGATCTAAATAAACAATATTCACACAATATCAGCATGGGTTTATGAGGAGACAATCTTGAAAAAACTATCTTACAATCTATTGACGTAAATTCTAATCTAGAACTTAAATGGTCACTTGCAAACTTTTGACACATCTTTGTATAAATCAATAGTAAATGCGACCATAGGAAACTTTGTAATATATCTATAAAAAACTGTCTAGTTCTAGCTCTTCTATCAGATGCCCCCTTCCACTTGCTATACACTTACTGCTCTTTTTTTCCTGAATTTTTCTGAAGACGGAGCAGCTCACAGAAGGATCATATGACAGATGTCAATACTAGTCAGTGGAGATAAGAGATTGGGAGGTGTTAGCAGAGACAGGAAAGACAAAGAGACTGCATTAACTAAATAGACAGTTTCTATCTGAGCCCACATGTTTTTTTTCAAACCAGTACAGGTCATTACTTCTCTGTAATGTTCTCTATGATTCTGGGGCTGATTTTTAATAAGTGTCACAAAGTTTGAAAACAGATTCTTCTTTCTTGTACAGTGACTAGCTCTGAGAGAAATGCAAACCAAAGATACAGTATATAGATTAAGGTTAGGTACAATTTAAATGGTCACTGTTGTTTCAACAAGCTTTGCATAAATCAATAGTACATCAGTTATATTACAAAGTTTCTTATATTCATATCAGAGAAAAATAATTTCTCCCCTTCCCTTCCTAAACTGATATTTTCCATGTCCAAGTCCATGTTCAAGACAGTTGTCAGCTCACTAAAGCATCAGAATATTTGCCGGCTGCCCATAGAAGACTCTGGAGAAAGGAGGGATGATAGAGAAAAGCCATAAAAAGCTTAATTATAGAGAAATGTGAGCCTACAGATGTCTATGAGAGGGGAGTAAGAATGCTGCTAGAGGGAGAAAAAGCATTTTTATCTGATAAGATATATTGCACAGTTTCTCTTATTCAACTGGCAACTGCTTTTAGGACTTAAGTTCTGTCCTGGTAACTTTGGAATTCACATGTGGCTTTCTTGCTACATCAGCCAATTACCTAAGGATTACCTATACTTCCCTGTCAACATTGACCAGTGCCCAATGAGCATAAAGACTGTCATGCTACCGTCAGCAATTTCCAATGCATTGTTTAGTAACCTTACCAAGAAACTATTAGTATCTACCAAGCCCCATTCCTCACACTTCCGGTCGCGTAACCAATACCATTTTGTCTAGAACCGTCAAGTTTGTGCTGTCTATGAGAAACTGAAACCATATGCTTGTTTCAAGTAGAGGAAACCATTATTCAAAAGGAACTATGCTGTCTGTGTGAATAATCATCCTATGCTGTTCAAAAGATATAAGCCGCACCCTCAAGTTTCTGACCTTCTTACACACTTTGGGGGGACTTTATCATTAGGAGAATATTTGAAGTCAGTTTTGCTTGATTCTGCGTTGGAGTACTTTGTGCCACATTTATCAAATGGTGCATGTTGTTTGATAAATTTGGCTTGTCCTTTAACCTAACACTTCTGTCTAGAGAAGCTACTCCAGTTTTTCTACTCCACCCTCCTCCTGGAGTGAGATTAAGACTTATTTGCGACTTTTTCAAAAAGTCTCAATGATAAATCTGGAGTGAAACTAATTAACATAGCTAACCACACCAACTTTTTAAGCCATATTACAAAACTGGAGTGAGTGGTGTACACATGAAAAAAGTCACAAAATTTTGCGCAAGTGAGTGTAAAAAGTCACAAATTTTTGCGCAATTGCAAAAAAGTTGCAAAAGCCCTAGTTTGCGACTTTTTGATGCCAGAATTCTGGAGTGAAGGTATAATAAATCAGGGCCTTTGTTTGTAGGCAGTTGAATTCCCCGGTGGGCCCCTGAGCAAGGTGGGCCCCTTGCCTTCCACCCCCTGCACAAGTGGCACATAACACAGTAGACTTACTGCACCACATATATATGGGGAGTGTACATAACCTCAACCAGCCTAAGTTCATATAAAAAACTGGGTGGAATATTTAAGAAACTCCCCAGTTCATTATTATAGACACGTTCATGTGGCTGAGATAGCTTATAGGATCAGAGGCAGGACAGCCAGTGTCCTCCTTTCCCAGAGACCTGCCTTCCCAAAGTTGCTACAGGGACCCCATAATCAATCATCTTGCAGCAACTTGCTGCTATCTGCTGCGGTGTGAGCAGGTAATATTTGGATGTATCCGTATGGTGGGGTTCTCACCCCCAAGCAAGCTGAGTACATAGTCTGTGACTGTCCTGTTTTACCTATACTGCATTTGTTACCTAAAATTCATAAGCTGATCTTTCCACCTTCACTCCGCCCCATAGTTTCCAGAATCGGATCTCTCAATGAGGGGCTGTCAGATAGCCTCCTACAGCCTCTCATGTCCTGGGTGTATTAAATAATATCTCATGCACAGAAAACTATATTTGGTTGTCAGCTGACGTGGTTTTATTATACACTGTTAAACCGCATGAGTCTGCTATTATTGCTTTGCAGTGGTCCCTATCCATGTACAGTGACTATAGTTATGATTTGAAGGATTTTTTGTGTTTTGCTATCTGGTATCTCCTGAAACACAATTATTTTATGTTTAATGAGGAGTTTTTTTCTGCAGATTTCAGGAGCATCCATGGGCGCTAAAGTGTTTAGCGAATATTTTTATGAGTTATTTTGAAAGTAAATATTTGGCGACACTAACCTCTTTGCTCAATGGCTACTCTGTGCTCCAGTGCTAAACATTGACTCTGGCTTCTCCGAAGTCATCAAAGGTGGCGTTCAATGTATTCCAAAACAAGCTAAATCTCTATCACAGATACTGTCCCCCAGTCTGTTGGTGGCTCTGCTCAGCCCACCTGGTTACAGTATAATGGCGCCTTCAGATGTGGACACACCCAATACACCTGCTGTAGTGTGATTTAAAACATCGAAATATTTAGTTTCTTCAGCCAATGGTACCAAGCGTAACATTAAACAGTATATTAACTGTAATACTAATAATGTACTATACCTTATCACATGCAGAACCTGCAGCCTGCAGTATGTGGGCTGCACAGCGGGACCACTGAAAATCAGAATCCGCAGACACTTATCAGATGGTACCAATGTGGAAAATAAGAACAAAAAACATTAAAACACATATCTGCTGTCTCCTATCATATTCTGCATGTGCATGAAGGTAACAGTTCACACTTGGAGGTGCAACGTCTGGGTTTGGGTCCGGGTACCCGAACTCGCAAAGTTCGGGTTCGCTCAACTCTAGTCAAAATCAATAATGTAGTATAAAATCTTGTTTACGGTTTAGTCCATTAGGTACACAGGTATCCAATTTGAATATCCATCTGGCCTCGGCATTTAACAGTCTGTGGTGTGCATCTCTGACTGGGGTAAGTTGCTAAAAATGGGGTAATTCTAAATGGGGTAAGTTGGTAAAAATGCTATTCCACCATTGATTTATAGGTTTTCTTTCTGCAGCACTCACTATGTAGTAAAAATGCCATATTTATTCTATTCTGTTGATTTGAATGATTACAGTGATACCAAAATTATATAGTTATAAGGGCTACAATTTTACCTTGTTTACCGTTGCAGTCCGTGACAAAATTGCTGTGTCCCTATTAAGTCCTACCATAGGCAGGACTCAATAGGAAACTTAACTATGGCATGCCCGAAAGCCTTTAGAAGCCCTCATGCTGCCCTAGCGACCCAACGTCTTGTGCAGTCTTGTTTTGGGTGAGCATTTGATTACCGGGACCATCCCAGTCATGGTAAAGGGCCACAGTTGACCATGGCATCTGATGGATTAAAATGTTCACAGTTGTCTCTAATCACTGACTTTGTCGTCATCCTCTATAACTTTTTTTTTCATCTACAGGGCTGTGTGAGGGCTCATTTTTGGAGTTTGTATGACTTTTTGATCACTTTTTATTCAATTTGTTTGGGGAAGTGAATTGACAAAAAAAACTGCTTTTGAGTTTTTTCTGTTACAGCGTTCATCATACAGGATAAATACTTAGTTGATTTGTATTTTAATATATAATTTTTAGATATATTTTAAAAGCTTTTTTAACTTCTTTTTTTAAAGCATCCCTATGGTCTTGAATATGCAATTCTTATATTGCTTCTCCCATACATTACAATGTATTAGCATTGCATTGTATGGCAGATTCACTATTTTGTTATGTAGCCCTGCCACCTGCCAGTCTCTATAAGAACAACATCTGTAATGGTCCTGGATTCTTCAGAGAGACAGCCGAAAAGCCTGCTGGATCAGCAGACAAAAGTGTGAAACAAGCCTATTACAGAGAAGGAACATTTTCCCCGATCTCAGCATGTGGAAGATGTTCAGGCCCCGGGAGAACAGTTGACTACATCATCTGAGGGTTAAATGTCTATGATCAGCATTGAGTGTAGACATTAGTCCTGAGTGTCTGCTGTGAGAAGCCATTTTTAAGGAGACCACATGCACCGTACATGTATGGTGCATGTGGTCAAGGGGTTAGGGACCCGACTGCCACCGTGCATGTATGGCGGATGTTGAGATGGGGTTAAATAATCTTCCTTGTTCAACCCTTTGAATGATATATTGCAAACATTTGCAAAAGCTTTCACACAAATATTCTTCCAGCTTGCTAAGGCCATGTAGGTGGTGAATATTTTATTTTTATTTTTTACTGAAATGCTTCTCTTTCTAGTAGATTCAGAGTTTATTTAAATGTTTTCTAAGTTCTATAGTTGACAAGAAAAGAGTATAATTAATGACAGCTTTATAGGGTTGGTTTTTGGCTTCCTGCCGACTAATAGACGGAACTTGATGCATTTTTACAGTCTCACAGTTTTACAGTATTTACAGTCTTACTGTGTGACTACACCACGATATAAATTCATGGCACTATGATAACGGTGCATATATCATTAATGCAAACAGTGCCAGGACTTAAAAGATTACTGGGTCAATTACAGTGTTACCACGCTGTATATGCGTACATGGAATCAAGTGCATACTACCATTCGATGCATCTTTTATGTACCAGACGAGCTAAGAATGGGTTAAACAATTTCCTGAAAGCTACAGATACTGTAAAATAAGGGTAGTTGGATTACAGATTTGCTTCCATATAACGCAGAGGTCTGCAGAATTGAATCGAAAACCATAAATGAAAGTCAGTGTTCACCTAGTATCTCTCTGTGTGTCCCAAAACCTGTGATTTCATCAAGAACTGAGAAGATATAAAAGAAGATAGGCATGCTGCTACATCTGCAGAATGACAGATGCGCTGCTTTGTGGTACTCAAATATACAGCTTGTTTTTGTGGAATTAGATTGTTCATCGTAAGCAGAGGATCACTTGGACTGCACGCTGCAGTATACAGCATGGCAAAAAGAGGTTGTTTTTTTTTCCACTATAATAGAGACGAGTAATGTCTAGTTGTTCTTCTTTGCATTTATTCAAGTATCAGTGCAAACAAATATTTGTGTGAATGAAATGAATGCTATTTAGAGCTTCATACAGATTTGCCGCTGTCTTCCACCACTTTATCACATCAATAACTTGACATTTTAATGGGGACTATGCAAGAAAATGTCTGGCTGCGCTATTTTGCATTGCCAGGGTCAAGCTAGTTTATGGCAGGGTGAAGCATGTCAAAGGGGTTATCCCATGACTAATGTAAAAAATTTAAATCAGACATCATATAGTACATGACAATCTCTTCCTAACACAACTAGAACCAGCCCTGTACCTCACATGGATCCAGAGATCTCCCCATTTATTGCTCTGCTAAATTTATATCAAGCTGGCAGCTCAAGGGGAGTGTCTATTCTGCTGCAGCTCAGGGGGCGTGTCCATGCTCTCCCTATCACAGCTCAGGAGGCAGTTGAAGGATGAAACTGAGCATGTGCGGCCTTCTCAGTGAGCAGGACAAAAAAAGAAGAAAAAGAACAAACAGCAGGTGGCGCTATAAAGATACATTTTATTGAATACATCTGTGGCTATGCTAAATGCAATTACAAAAGTATTCAGATCCAGGTGCTGGTTTGAGAACTGTAGAATATATTTAGTGGGGCAACCCCTTTAATCTTCCTTCCATGTCCCTTGTTTTAGAGGTCTAAATTGTTTGCCCCAATGAATCAGTCTTAGTCGACAGCAACAGATGCTAACATTTTGTATCACAATTCAGATTGTTGAAAGGCATGACGTTTTGGAGAGGCTATAAGGGCCAAGGGTTACTGCTGGTCTAAGGGGCATAGCTGTAGGTATTGCAGAGGGATCAATGGCACCAGGGTTAGTAAGTCGCAGTTTCGTAGCTAGAAGTGACTAGGCCCCACAGTCCCCCCCCCCCCCCTTCGTGCTTTGCAACTCCCTCCTCCTGTGTAAACCCCACTCCTTTGGCTAGTCACAATCTAGACCAGGTAGCAATCAGTATTTGGAAATGGCTCATCTACTCATCAGTATTATGGAATGGGTGCACCTACTGGAAAGATCCTCCCAATCTTCACAAATATAGTAGTATAAATATGAATAGTAGTAGGGCACACCTACATTTGGCTACACATGGAGGCTGACTGTATTATCAGTGTAAATTTATTGTAATGTATCACATCTATAAAACTCTTTATAAAATCACTGAATAAAATCACAAAAAATACCATAACATACAGGTATATCTGGTATATATGGTGTTGTATTGGTGGCATCTGTATTCGTTTTATTATTGTTAAACATTTGGGTTACTCACTATTTTACCCGATTCACCGAACTTGCTGCGTGTGCTGTGGCGTCCCACGTGTTGCAGACTTGCGAGCTGCAGTCCGTGCCCTAGTAGTCTCTTCAGTGAGTATATCCTCTGTTCGGTGGGTGGATGCAGATATGCCGATACAGTGGGTAACTGGCGACGATCTTGTGGATTCAATCGATTGTGCATAGACCAGACCACATTGAATTGTTATCTCCCGGCATTCCACGTGTCTGTGAGGTCACAGATCCCTCTCCCCGTTGAGTTTGTAGGTATTACTGAAGCGCTCCAGTCTTCTAGGTTTGTTTGATTAAGTTGCTTGTTTATTTCATGGTAAAGATTTATCATGAAATAAACAAGCAACTTTATCAAACAAACCTAGAAGACTGGAGCGCAGGAGCGCACAGCATCATAGGTTATGTGCGCATTGGGCTGCACACGAGACTACTGTCCCATAATTTCCGTGCACACGATCAATGCCGCTCCAGGACATATGGCCTGCTCATGGACCGAATATCTCAGAGGGCATATGGTCGTAAGCATGGGCCTTTATTCAATTGATTTTTTTGGTGCATGTGTGTGTTGTGAGAGGGGGAGTTGGTCACCAAAGCCGTGTTTTTAGTATTTTTTTTATTTTTTGTTCATTTATCTTTATATAAAACATTGGGAAGGGGGGTGATACAGTCTATAGCTTGCAGTACATGGCAGCCTCCCCTTTCTGCCCGCTGTTCCGCCATGTTTATAGTGCTTATTATGGAACATATAAGCGCACACCCTCTGCATATATAAGAGTAACAAAATAAGCAGTAGTAGATAGCATAACAGCAAGCAGGGGGGTGCAGACAGGGGCCAAGGGGGTACAGACAAGGGCCAAGGAGGCACATACAGGGGCCAGGGGCACAGACCAATGCCAGGGGCCGCACAGATAAGGGCCAGGGGTGCAGACAAGGGCTATGGGGGGCACAGATAAGGGCCAGGGGCGCAGACAAGGGTCAGCGAGGGGGCACAGATAAGGGACAGGGCCCAGGGGTGCAGACAGGGGCCAGGGAGGCACAGTAAGAGGCCGGGGGTGCACAGACCAGGGGGACACAGATAAGGGCCAGGGGGCAGACAAGGGCCAGGTATGGGGCACAGATAAGGGCCAGGGGCGCAGACAGGGGCCAAGGAGGGCACAGAAAAAGCTAAGGTGGCACACAGAGGCAAAGGGGGCAGAGACAAGGGCTTTTCTTCTCCCCGGCTGTACCGCTGTCCAATCGCAGCGCAGAGCGTCACAGACAGTGCAAAAAACAAATTCACCTTCTCCCTGACTGTGACCTTCTGCGCTGCGATTGGACAGCGCTACAGCCAGGGAGAAGAAACGCCCATTGAGAAAAAGGGCAGTCTCCTCCTCCCTGCTCCGATAGTAGTAATTATCATACAGCACAGGAGACGGTAAGGGGGGCCACAGCGGGCGAACGGAGCGGTACCCAGATATAATAGTAAGTGCAGGGAGATCCCTGGGCGCCGCTCTACATGTCCTGCTACTTAGTTAACAAAGTCCCGACCCATGAAAGGTCCTCTTTAAATAATCTGACTCACACGCTGACGGGCCCCTTGTCAGCCCGGGCCCGGAAGCAGCCACTTCCCCTGCTTCCCCGGTAGTTACGCCACTGGTAAGACACCAGTATTCTGACAATTGTAGTGACTCTGTTACCCTTTAAAATTTCTGCAACAATTTAAAATCTGTATTTTTCATCTCCTGGGGTGCAGGCAGGTCACCACTGTGGCCACTCATTGGCTTTAGTGGTGTCAAACCAGACGTTGACACAGGGGGACTCAAGCGCGGCAGCGGCAATGGGGAACAAAGGAGCTGGAACCCAGGGAATAGGTAAGTATGCTTTCCTTTGCAGATCCAGCCATAAGGGCGGTCTGAAGGATTTCCAGAAAATGAACAACCCCTTTAATATACATCTATAACTGATCTAGTTGGGCAGCAGTTGGCACAGGTAAATTTTTGCTGCTATCCATTTTATTTTTCTACCTTTCAAATGAATTTCCATAAAAGTTTTGTATTGCATTTCCATGAAATCAGTGTCACAATGTCACCGTGTCTAAATATCGGACAGGATTAGTAAATCCATTTTTTTCCTCCTATAAGTCCTTCTACTTTTAAGTATTTTATGATCACATCTGTTATATCCTTATATTTCCTTCTTGGTTTTTTTCTTTAGTTTATGTGGAAATAGTCTTTAATAAAAAGTGTAAGATTTTTAGTGTGAAGGTGAGATGCTGCTTACTGGTGTGTTTGATCTTTTCTTCCTTTGAAGTGGATAGAAATAAAACATTACCAAGTAAAACCTCCAAACTATCCACAATAGAATAAGAATTAGAAGGAAAACGTCAAGTCATAATCAATAGCTATGTGTTCATGTATTACCTCGTTTTAGACGCCGGTGGATCCGCCGAGGTTATGAAGAGGTGGTGGCCTCTTCATAACTTTGTCACATCCAGCGCAAGTTATAAATGTAAGCTGGCTTCCGAGCTGTCTAATTTAAGCGTATTTCAGATTAGTAAATGACCCCCTTGTCTGTATAACTTTAGAAGTTTATGTTCCCTGTGTTCTGGTTCAGTACAGTGCAGTTTCTAGGTAAAATTTCTCTCAGGGCGAGTGTCAAAAAAACTCCCCCCCCCCCCCCCGGTAACAGACAGGCAGGCAGTGCTGACCTCACTCACTGTACGTCACGCAGTGCGTGAGGTACAGTGAGTGAGCGCCGCCGCCCGCACTGCCTGCCTGTGGGGGGACATTATTTTTAATAAGGATCACTATGGACATTATTTAGAATGGAGGCTGCTGTGGATGTCATTATAACTGTATAATGTCTGATAGGCCTAGTCCTGAGTTATATTACCCTGCCCTGTATAATAATGTACCCTGATACCCCTTAGTTATATTACTCCAGCGGGGTAATATAACTTAAGGCTACTTTCACACTAGCGTTCGGCTGTCCGCTCGTGAGCTCCGTTTGAAGGGGCTCACGAGCGGACCCGAACGCAGCCGTCCAGCCCTGATGCAGTCTGAATGGAGCGGATCCGCTCAGAATGCATCAGTCTGGCGGCGTTCAGCCTCCGCTCCGCTCGCCTCCGCACGGACAGGCGGACTGCTGAACGCTGCTTGCAGCGTTCGGGTGTCCGCCTGGCCGTGCGGATCCGTTCAGACTTACAATGTAAAGTCAATGGGAACGGATCCGCTTGAAGATGTCACCAATTGACTCAATCTTCAAGCGGATCCGTCCCCCATTGACTTTACATTGAAAGTCTGAACGGATCCGCGCAGGCTACTTGCGCACTTGCGAATTTTTTTAAAGTTATTAATGCAGACGGATCCGTACTGAACGGAGCCTCCGTCTGCATTAATATGAGCGGATCCGTTCAGAACGGATCCGCCCGAACGCTAGTGTGAAAGTAGCCTTAGGGGTATCAGGGATGGGTACATTATTATACAGGGCATGGGCAGGGTAATATAACTCAGCTCAGGACTAGGCCTATCAGACATTATACAGTTATAATGAGTAATGACACCAACAGCAGCCTCCATTCTAAATAATGTCCATAGTGATCCTTATTAAACTTAATGTCCCCCACAGTGAGAGTGGCCCCCATTTTCATGTCTCCCACAGTGGCCCCCCCCCCATTGTAATTAATTCCCCCCATTGTAATTAATTCCCCCCCATTGTAATTAATGCCCCCCCCCATTGTAATTAATGCCCCCCCCAGACCATCACTCGCCTCACAGCAGGCATCAGCACTGCTCAGGGGCTCAGGGCGGGCGGTAACAGGCAGGCAGTGCGGCGCTCACTCAGTCACTGTATGTCACGCGCCTGCGCCGCCTAGTGGGAGGAGCAGGCGCGTGACGTCAGTAAGTCTGACCAGGGCCGGTGCAAGGATTTTTGCCGCCCTAGGCAAGATAAAAATTGGCACCCCCGCCCCCCCCCCCCCACCCCCTTATCAGATCCGGAATTGCGGACCCGGATCCGCAATTCCGAACCTGAAAAAAAATAGTACATGTCCTATTCTTGTCCCCAATAACGGACAAGAATAGGCATATTCTCTTAGTGCCGGCAATGTGCGGTCCGCAAAATGTAGTATTAATAACTAAACAATTAAATAATAATACACATATTGCATTGTCTACTTACCACCAGGACAATTAGATGATCTGGTCTCTGGCTGCAGTCTGGCTCTGCGGACTCCCTTTGTCACTCTCTTCTCCCCCCCTCCCTTGTCACTCTCTTCTCCCCCCCCTCCCTTGTCACTCTCTTCTCCCCCCCTCCCTTGTCACTCTCTTCTCCCCCCCTCCCTTGTCACTCTCTTCTCCCCCCCCTCCCTTGTCACTCTCTTCTCCCCCCCCCTCCCTTGTCACTCTCTTCTCCCCCCCTCCCTTGTCACTCTCATTCTACTACTCCCCCCCCTCCCTTGTCACTCTCATTCTACTACTCCCCCCCCTCCCTTGTCACTCTCTTCTCCCCCCCCCTCCCTTGTCACTCTCTTCTCCCCCCCCCTCCCTTGTCACTCTCTTCTCCCCCCCCCTTCCTTGTCACTCTCTTCTCCCCCCCCTCCCTTGTCACTCTCTTCTCCCCCCCCCCTTGTCACTCTCTTCTCCCCCCCCCTCCCTTGTCACTCTCTTCTCCCCCCCCCTCCCTTGTCACTCTCTTCTCCCCCCCCTCCCTTGTCACTCTCTTCTCCCCCCCTCCCTTGTCACTCTCTTCTCCCCCCCTCCCTTGTCACTCTCATTCTACTACTCCCCCCCCTCCCTTGTCACTCTCATTCTACTACTCCCCCCCCTCTTGTCACTCTCATTCTACTACTCCCCCCCCCTCCCTTGTCACTAGTCTCATTCTACTCCCCCCCCTCCCTTGTCACTAGTCTCATTCTACTCCCCCCCCCCTCCCTTGTCACTAGTCTCATTCTACTCCCCCCCCTCCCTTGTCACTAGTCTCATTCTACTCCCCCCCCCCTCCCTTGTCACTAGTCTCATTCTACTCCCCCCCTCCCTTGTCACTAGTCTCATTCTACTCCCCCCTCCCTTGTCACTAGTCTCATTCTACTCCCCCCCCCTCCCTTGTCACTAGTCTCATTCTACTCCCCCCCCTCCTCCTCTCATTTCCTCCCCCTTGTCACCTCTAATGTAGCGTGGCCGAGCTCTGTTCGCTCCGCGGTACAGGAGCTTTTGTTTCCTGTACCCGGCTGACAGGAAGTGCTCACTTAGTGTGCACTTCCTTTCAGTCCGGCCGGGTACAAGAAACAAATGCTCCTGTACCCCGGGCCGGACCGAACAGAGCTCGGCCACGCTACACTAATAACTCAGCAGTCTGCAGCGCAGGCAGGCTGCGCAGCACTGAGCCGGCCGCTCAGGAGGCTCAGCATGAGGGGCGCCGCCGGCCAGCCGCCCGATCATTTACCATCATAACGATTTTCTTTTTTTTTTTTTTTTACCTCAACGGGCGCCCTGCTGCTGACAGCGCCCCGGGCGGCCGCCCGTCCCGCCCGCCCCTAGAAACGGCCCTGGTTCAGTACCATTCAAATTGTGACTAATGCTTTACTAAACTGGCAAATGTGTGTCCTATGATATTTTTCCCTTTCTCTATAAATTATGTTTTGGCAAATGCACATATTTATGCAGAAGCTAAGCTCCACCAACATTAGGAAATATTTGAAGTGGACCAGTCATTACTTATATTTGTCTGTTTTTGTGAAAACATGCATTTCCCATTAAATAATAATTCTGATAGTATGTTCTGCTATTCCTCTATTATTCCTACTACAAGAGTATAAATGAATGTACAACTGGGTAGTTCCAGTTGGAGACATGTCCTTGCTGCCAGTGGCAGACTGTGCAAAGACACACACCCAACCGTTGACACCTAATTGTACATTCATTCAGCGATTCACAATACAGTAGGTGATGTGTAAAGCTCACCCTTCCCCATCACTGCATGATGACCTCAGCACAGGTCACTGACAAGCACAGATTATAATATGGGCATGGGTTCTGGATTGTTCAGAATAAAAAAAATTTGATTTTGTAGGCTCAAATACAAGCTTTAAAATCATTAAAAAAGTAAGAAAAAACTGTTAAAAATATATAAAAAATGTAAAAGTTTTAAATCACCCCCTTTTTTTAAATAAAAAAATAAATACACAAATAACAAAAAATTTTAAAATCAAGGGCATCACCACGTCCAAAAATGCCTGTACTATCAAAATATTTACCGATACGTCGAATGGCGGGACGTAAAGAAGTGTCAAAATGGCCAATTTTCCATTTGTTCATTGCTTCTCTTACCCCCAAAAAATTAATAAAATGTGATCAAAAGGTCACATACACTCCACAATGGCACTGATAAAATTTACAGATAATGTAACATAAAATGAGCCCCCACACAGCTCAGTAGATATAAGTAGATATAAGTATAGAAGTTATGGTGATGTAAAAAAAATAAAAAATATGTAATGTCGCGCAGCATATTTTATAACGCTAGTCTATGGTGTCGCTCTGCGGCACGTGACATGCTGCGACTGCGCACAAAAATTTTACTTGGATTGGTTTTTGTGACTGTCATGTCGAAGACACAGCATGTTGCAGTGTGACACCATAGACTAGCATTTTTAAATTATTTTGCGTAACATGATTGCGGCAAATGGCGCTGTGTAGCCCGAGCCTTAGTCACAATAAAACAGGCTATCTTAATGGGACCTAAAATGCCCTGAATCAATACAGGTAACATTTTTTCCCTTTGGAAGAGTAAGTTCTGCAAGAATACAAGAAAGAGTCTTATCAATATTTAAAATGTAATACATAATAGTGCAGTGCGATACAAAAAGTAATTGTCAGATAAAAAGATGAAAAATATACATACAGTTACAATGCATTCAACAGTTTATGAAGATAAAAGGGATAAAAGAAACAGAAAAAAAGCTTACTGATGTACAGCAGTGCTATCCTGGCTTTGGGGACATCTAAATATATGGACAGTCACTCCAATCAAGATGTGGATCTCCAATGGCTAACACTGACTCCCTCTTTTGCTGGCAATATAAACCCATTCTCCCCCCCTCCCCTCTCGTCTACTGGCCGGTGATGTCATGGAGAGGAGGCTGTTCTTATGATAATGAAACGTATGGTGCCTCTCCCCCTAACCAGATATATTTCTATTGAGAAATCCAGAAATGTTTATATGTCCTTGCAAGAATATCCTAGAAATATAATATTACCTGCCATGACCTGGGCATAGATTTACGAACCAGGGCATACCTGTCACACATGTAAACCAAACACAGCTGTAATAAAACCATGTTTTTAGCCAATAGCGAATTCTGTGTAGTTCCTCTTGGTTCATGGCTGTGAATTCTACATATATAACTACCTAGGTGGTTCACTCTAAATATCAATTATGATGGGGTTTCCTTTGATGAATGATATTTCCTTTAACACTCAGCCATTGCCATGTTTTTCCCAGGCTCCCATGGCAGACACACTACAGACACTTTTTGCATAACTTTCATCCCTGGTAAGGATGTGTGGGTAATTACCTCCAACCCCAAGTTGGAATGTTATCTGATGCCAAATACAGACCCTAGTGATAAAACCTTTAAGCCTACTTCACACGTGTTTTGGTCAGTGATTTCCATCAGTGATTGTGAGCTAAAACCAGGATTGGAGCCTCCACAGACATAAGGTATGAGGGAAAGATCTGCTCATGTTCTGTGTTTTGGCTCAAAATCACTGATGGAAATCACTGATTGTGTGAATAAGGCCTTAATCAATACTTCTGGCACCTTTTGTGAATTTAGGGCCAATTAAATATTTGTCATAGAGTGTGCATTCTGTGATGCTAACAGACATGCATGCATTCCTTAAGAAAAACAGATAGGGTTATGAACAGACACTATTGATAGTTTTACCAAAAACACTGCAGGGATGGTGTACTTATTTGGGTGCCCCCTTTTCTGTGATAGAGGGTGATTAATGTTTGTGTGTGTCATAAAAATATATCAACAGTATCCACTATAACAGTGATATCTACAGTACCCCACCTCTTTAACAGTGACTCCTACAGCAGCCTGCCCCCTTAACAGTAACATCTACAGCACCCTCCCCTTTAACAGTGACCTCCACAGTGGTCGTCCCTTTATTAGTGACCTCCACAGTACCCCGTCTTGTTAACAGTGATTTCCACAATAATCTGCCCCTTAACAGTGACCTCCACAGAGCTCTGTTCCCTTAAAATGTGACCTCCACCCTGCCCCCTTAACAGTAACCTCTACAGCACCCCACCCCTTAACACTGTCCTCCATAGCGGACCGTTCCCTTTACTGTGACCTTCACTGTTTCCTGCCCCCTCAACAGTGACCTCCACAGCAGCTCGCCCATTTAAAAGTGACCTCCACAGCATCCTGCCCCCTTAACAGTGACCTCCACAGTAGCCCATCTCCTTAACAGTGATTTCCCAATACCCCATCCCATTAACAGTGCCTCTACAGCCTCTACAGCAATTTTCCCCTTAACACTGACCTCCATAGTGGACCGTCCCCTTAACTGTGACCTCCACAGCATGCTGACCCTAGGGTAGCCAGAGGTCCGGTTTTAGGAAAGACAGTCCAGCTTTCAGACTCCTTGTTCCCTGTCCGGCACAGGGCCTGGACAGACGCACGGATGTCCTTTTAAACAGCTCACTCTCAGACAGAAGCACTGTGCTGTCTGAGCGTGAGCTGCAGAGAGAAAGTCATCCTCTCTCCCACCCCTGCAGCTGACAGAAGTTGATTTGTCCCTTCATTTTTTCAATTCCTGTCGGCTGCGGAGTGGGAGGGGTTGTGGCCTAACCAGGTCGGAGGCGTGGATTAGTGGGACCTGTCTGTCTTTTGAGGGTGGCCTGAATGGCCACTCTACCTGCCCCCCTAACTGTGACATCTACAGCACTCCGCTCCCTTAACAGTGTTAACAACAGCGCCCTGCACCTTTAAAGCTGACCTACAGCAGTGAAGAAAAATGGCTGGGTTGTTATGGAAACCTGGTTTAAAACTGTATTTGGAACTAAGGGACTGTGAGTTTCTATTGGCTGATAAGGGTGAACAGGCTTCTGTTGGCTAATGCATTTTTGGGGAATGGTACATGCTAGAACGGTACATGCTAGAGAGCTGAGACCCAGTCTAAAACATTCCTGGACACCTGGTGTACCTGTGGGCCAAATTTCGTGATTGTAAATGCGACGGTGCGGATTCCTTTAGCGGACATACAGTTGCAAGAAAAAGTATGTGAACCCTTTGTAATGATACCAATTGCTGCGCAAATTGGTCATAAAATGTGATCTGATCTTCATCTAAGTCACAACAATAGACAATCACAGTCTGCTTAAACTAATAACACACAAAGAATTAAATGTTACCATGTTTTTATTGAACACACCATGTAAACATTCACAGTGCAGGTGGAAAAAGTATGTGAACCCCTAGACTAATGACATCACCAAGAGCTAATTGGAGTGAGGTGTCAGCCAACTGGAGTCCAATCAATGAGATGAGATTGGAGGTGTTGGTTACAGCGCCCTGCCTTAAAAAAAACACACCAGTTCTGGGTTTGCTTTTCGCAAGAAGCATTGCCTGATGTGAATGATGCCTCGCACAAAAGAGCTCCCAGAAGACCTACGATTAAGAATTGTTGACTTGCATAAAGCTGGAAAGGGTTATAAAAGCACCTCCAAAAGCCTTGCTGTTCATCAGTCCACGGTAAGACAAATTGTCTATAAATGAAGTGAAAGTTCAGCACTGCTGCTACCCTCCCTAGGAGTGGCCGTCCTGTAAAGGTGACTGCAAGAGCACAGCGCAGACTGCTCAATGAGGTGAAGAAGAATCCTAGAGTGTCAGCTAAAGACTTACAAAAGTCTCTGGCATATGCTAACATCCCTGATAGGGAATCTATGATATGTAAAACACTAAACAAGAATGGATTTCATGGGAGGATACCACAGAGGAAGCCACTGCTGTCCAGAAAAAAAACATTGCTGCACGTTTAGTTTGCACAAGAGCACCTGGATGTTCCACAGCAATACTGGCAAAATATTCTGTGGACAGATGAAACCAAAGTTGAGTTGTTTGGAAGAAACACACAACAATATGTGTGGAGAAAGAGGCACGGCACACCAACATCAAAACCTCATCCCAACTGTGAAGTATGCTGGTGTGGGCATCATGGTTTGGGGCTGCTTTGCTGCGTCAGGGCCTGGACGGATTGCTATCATCAAAGGAAAAATGAATTCCCAAGTTTATCAAGACATTCTGCAGGAGAACTTAAGGCCATGTGTCCACCAGCTAAACCTCAACAGAAGATGGGTGTTGCAACAGGACAACGACCCAAAGCATAGAAGTAAATCAACAACAGAATGGCTTAAACAGAAGAAAATACGCCTTCTGGAGTGGCCCAGTCAGAGTCCTGACCTCAACCCGAGTGAGATGCTGTGGCATGACCTCAAGAAAGCGATTCACACCAGACATCCCAAGAATATTGCTGAACTGAAACAGTTCTGTAAAGAGGAATGGTCAAGAATTATTCCTGACCGTTGTGCACGGCTGATCTGCAACTACAGGAAACGTTTGGTTGAAGTTATTGCTGCCAAAGAAGGTTCAAACAGATATTAAATCCAAGGGTTCACATACTTTTTCCACCTGCACTGTGAATGTTTGCATGGTGTGTTCAATAAAAACCTGGTAACATTTAATTCTTTGTGTGTTATTAGTTTAAGCAGACTGTGATTGTCCCACCAGGAAATATCCTTGTAAGGTCTATGGCCAATCGGCCCTTGGGTGGTAGAAAATGAACTAGTTAGTGTCACATGTCCTGCTGATGTCAGGACACATCTCACTGCCCTACGGCATGATGGGACAGCAGACACATGACAAAGTGGGAAGTAGGATTAAAGTATGGGGGATAAGAGAAAACTGCAAATAAGTAGAGATGAGCGAACTTCTGTTTTAAGTTCGGCGTCTAAAGTTCGGCTTCCGGTTAGCGGAGAATCCCGATCTGGATCCGGATATGGATTCCGACTTCCGTTGTGGTCCGTGGTAGCGGAATCAATAATCGGCCATTATTGATTCCGCTACCACAGACCACAACGGAAGTCGGAATCCATATCCGGATCCAGATCGGGATTCTCCGCTAACCGGAAGCCGAACTTTAGACGCCGAACTTAAAACAGAAGTTCGCTCATCTCTACAAATAAGGTAATTTTGAAAATAATTGGAAAAAAAAATCCAGTGAGGAATGGGAGCTATAGTAATTGATGAATATAAACCTTAGAGTGAAAATTAGGCAAAATGCCTTTAACATAAATTACATCACTATCATGTACATCCAGTTTACAAATTTCTATGTTTGACTCATTTTATCCGCCCATTTTATTATGGTTGATAGAAGATTAGCTTTTTTTTCCCCCACAAACAGTGCTTCTGGTGAAGAATATTTCCGTTACACGGCATGCTATGGAAGATGAAACCTTTCTTTTTTATGTCAGATTGCATATGATTCTTTAAAATCTGTTTATCAAATGTTTACAAAAGTATAGAAGACCCAAAGACTGCTCTTTTACTAATGAAAAATATATACTAAAACATATTCTTTTATCAGCTGTTTTCCAAACATTTTTTTATCTTTATTCAATTTTCTTTACATGATTACGGGGAATCTATCTCGCATGAGTTGTAAACAGTAGCTGTAAAGATGGGGGAAAAAAACCAGCAGGGTATTCAGAAATTAAAACCAGAGCAATGCTTCCTTCCTATCACAAGACCTGTGAGATATAAATATATATATGAAAAAACTAAGGGGGTCATTTAGTAAGACCGGCGTTTTAGACGCCAGTCTTAATAAGCCCCCTATTCTGGAGGTGGATCCGACAAAGTTATGTAGAGGTGTCGGCCACAGCCGCTTCTAGATCTTAACCAGATCTTAACCAGCTCCCTTACTGGCGCAGATTTAGACCATTTTCTACACCTTTTCTATGCCCTTTCCTCTCCCACTCTGTGCCCACTTTTGTAAACCTGAAGTGAGTGGGGAAAAGTTGCAGATTGCAGAGCAAAGAACCTTTGTGTTTAAGCAGACTGTGATTGTCTATTGTTTTGACTTAGATAAAGATCAGATCACATTTTATGACCAATTTGTGCAGAAATCCATATAATTTCAAAAGGTTTACATACTTTTTCTTGCAACTGTATATACAAAAATACATTCAGCTTTATATATTAGATATATACACAAACATGTAGATCATTTAAAAACTTTAGACAGCCCAAGGCCCATATTAGTCTTAATCCCAGGCGTGGACCCGTAACTTAAAGTGGAAATAAAACCTATCTGGATTCTGGATAAAGTTTTTAGTGAAAATATAGTTTTGCATTTTAGATGTATTAAAGCAATAATAATAGCAGTAATATTGATTACAAAGATGTAAATACCCTTTGGGTGAGATTTAGCAAGACTGGCTACCCCAATCTTTATATGCTCTGCACAACTGGAGGATGTGCTTAGTTTATGATGAGGCTTATGTCTTGTCATAAATAAAATTCATCCTCTGGCAGTCCATGCACCTAGAATGAAAGCTGGCGTAGATTCCAGTCAGCATGTATGCCAGAAAACTGCCAGAAACAATAATTAATCCTCCAGGGTCAATGGCCCTGCCCACACCACCGCCTATGCTAATCCTCCTTCTAAGTAAATGATGAGGGCACCATAGAAACAGCATTTGCACCATTTTTTTTCAGAGTTTGTGACTTTTTTATGCAACTTTTCTGGTTAATCGGAGATGATGATCCCGTCAATCCCCCTCCCCCCCACCCCCGCCCTCCAGATTCAGCAGTCTACAGTCTTTTTTCTTTGGAAATGTGTACATATCTATACAGGAGTTTGAAGTATATGGTGCACTTTAATGAAGCTGTAGTACTAAACCAAAACAATCTCTTTCAGGGCTTGAAGTCTATGTACCTCCAAATGAAATGAGTAAGTAAATAGTGCTTGAGAATGCCCTAGCTAGTTATTAGATGAAATAGTTCCCATGGAGTTGCGTATTCGTTTCAACTGTAAGATACACTTGTGTTTCTAGTTGTTTGTTTCATCAGATCCCTTCTTTCTATCCTGTACATTCTTCACATACTGTAGCTGTATACACTCAAACTAAAAATAAACGAGTGGATTTTGGCTATGAAAAAAATTGTGTTGCATTAGCTGTATTATTTTAAACTTTTTAAATTAACCACCTAACTACTTTGCCGGAGTCAAGCTCGGGAAGAAGTGGAAGGAGGGGGGGGGGGGGGTTAGCTGCTGATATCTTCTGATTGGTAGCAGCTAGATACATCTTGTCTTAAAGCTGACATTACAGACATTGTAAAATAAAACCTTTTTACTTTTACTTTCAGCTGAATTTACTGCATCCAAATTTCTAGCAACCATATCTTTCCATGTACTGAAGATAATGTGACATTGTTTGAAAGCCTGGAATGCCATCTTTCAAACAATACAAAGCCCATATCCCTAGCTGCTACCAATCCAGAGATAAGAGCATCTGCTAAAGCAGCCCCCTCCACTTCAGTCTGGAGGAGGAGGGGGAGTGGTTGCAGAGCTGACAGCCTGCAGGAGGAGAGAAAAAACAACAAAAAATATATACATGTACCCATGTAAAAGTTATTTAATACACTATATATACCTCAAAATGGTTCCTAAAAAACCTACAACTCATCCTGCTAAATAAAAAAAAAGGAAAAATGTAAAAGTTATGACTGCTGGAACACAAAAGGGTAACATGTTACTGGTCCTTACAGCTGAAATTAATAATGTCACTGAGGGGTTAAAAATGCAATTGTTTCCCCTAAGTTGTGCGCCAACAATATTTACTTCAGATACATATTAAAAATCTACAATAAAAAAGTGAAATTTTTGGGAGGGTTTTTCCAATTTTAATGTGACTATGAGGAGGTTAAATATTTTGCTCAATTTGTCTTCTTCATCCTGCGTGAATTCTCATGCATTGCAGGCCGCTCAGTCCTGTACAGTGTGAACCCATCAGACAGGCTCTCTGATGGCTCAGTTTGTAGCCTCTCTCTCTGCTCTTTTGTTTGGTTGTAAAGTTGTCAGCTTAGATTTGCATTCAGGAGAGCAGAGAGAGGGCTACACACCAAACTCATAGTATGGATTTCATACTGAACAGGGCTGAACAAACTGCAATGCAGGCTGCACAATTCAAACAGAGCAAAATCTTTCATAAAACATTTGCAAATATGTGTTTTGTTGTAATACATCCAAAGATACATACAGTTTTTCCAAAAGTTCTAATGGTCTTTAAGAAAATATAAATTTTTACCCATTTAAAACAAATCAGACATTTATATACTTTCTGCAATAACTTTCTACATTCACAGCTAATTTAACAATAAATAAAGCTATAAGACAGAGTGCAACTTTAGTGCACAATAAAAATATTTGCAATGTTAGTGAATTTGTTGTTATATCTATATGGTACAATATATTGTAAAATGGTTAATTCAATTGGTGAAATAAGACTGTTCACATTTCTGATGAAGGCTCAAATTGAAGCATCTGACAGCAATTCCCCTAGGACTTCAGTATCCATCGTATGATGGGTCTAGTAGTGTCTTGTAATTTCTATTTCTTAGAGTTGCAAGCTGTCAGTATAAATATAGGTGTTCAACAGGATCCAGTTGTGTTGTAATATTTCAGTACTTATTGTTAGCTGCGTCACAATACTGTAAGAATGTATACTGTATGGCAATAAAAAATCTAAAGAGGGAAATACAGAGGAAATAACAAGGTTATGGATATTCCTACATATGTATAGAAGTGTCACCACAGAAATGGTTAACAGATCAGAGATTGTTTGAAGGTTATGGCTCGGAGACAGAAGAAAATGTTTGAGAGATTTGGAAAAGAACAGACAAGTGGAGCCTAGGTCATTGCATTAGTAGAAGAAATAGAGAATAAGTGACTGGAGTTTTAAGTAGCAGCTACCTGTTTAGTGTAAAAAAGATGGTATAGATGGCAATACAGCATACATGCAGGCAACCTACTGTTTATCATATTGGTGAAATCTCAACCAAAGGATGTGGTGCCACATTTCTAGAATAGAGGAATTATTAAGCTGGAAGTTGAGGATGTGCAATAAATTTGTGAAAATTTGGTAATCATGGGTTGATGATGTGGCAGCAGTCTCACCACCTCCTCTTTGGTTAGGAAACCACCTGTATTTTTGTAAATAGTAACAGACAATTATTCTGTTTGGCTCGAGAAGATCATTTATGCTATGCAGTCCATTCTAAAGACCCACTGTCCTAATCTCCATTATTCCCACTTGGTTTGTTAAGGTTTTATCTGGAAGTATTAGTTTTGTAACTTGTAATAATTAGATTTTCTTTTATACTTTATTTTTTTTATGCCTCTATCCAAGCCAAAGTACACCCTCTTTGAATACTATGTATTTTATGTATCAGGAGTCAAGTCATATTGAAAAATCATCTGCTCCTTTGGAGGTCTCAAAAGTAAGTAAATAAAATAACAGGAGCACATGACAAATTAAATGGTGTTAGGCCTCATCCACGGGACCGTATTTTGGTTCCACATCTGATCCTCTTTTTTTTGTGAATTGCACACAGACCCATTCAGTTCTGTAATCTATGTGCTGTCCACATCCGTGTGACTGTTCCGTGGATAAGAATAGTCAGTTCTAGTGAAGAGAGTGAGAAAACTGCAACATGTACATGGATGCTATCCGTATTTTCCAGGTTTGTGCACTGCAGAACAGATATAGTTCTGTGCATGAGCCTTATTATATATATGACAATAAGAATAATAATCTTTATATCGCACCACCAGATTCTGTAGCGCTTTACAATTCACAGGGTGAATGTAGAAATCAAACTGTTTAATATACCACTAAAACACTGGGAGTGAAGGCCCTGCTCTCAAGAGCTTACAATTTATGAGGAAATGGGGATGAAACAAAAGGTAAAAGTGAATGGTTTATAAAGTGGTCCGGTCATCTTTGTACTAAATGGAATAGTGCAGACAGAGCTTCATGAGCTTATACATTGAGTTTGGGGATTGCCGTTGAATGAAAGTGATGGGAACACTCAGTAAAAAGGCACATTTCAAGCTAAGGAAATTGGAAATGAACCTGATTTTCTGGGGCAGTGCAATCCAGAGAGCTGGTGCAGCCTGAGAAAAGTCTTGAAGTCAGGAATGAGAGGTTCAAATTAGGGAGGATATTAATTTTAGGTCATTGGCAGAACAGAGAGCGCGAGTGGGGACAGAAATGAGGAAGAATATGTAGGGAGGTACTTAGGACCCCTGTATTGCAAGGCACCAGTGCTAACCACTGACCCATCATGCTGCCCATTTAGGACAGACTGAAGGGGGAGAGTTTAGTGAGAGGATGACATTAGTACTGAGTTACAGCATTCAAGAATGAGAATAAATCTATACAACAACCTGAGTTTTGGCAGTTTTTACCTTAAGAAAAGGGTAGATTCTGGAGATGTTCTTGAGATGCAGACAATATGAGCACACCAGTGATTGAATATCAGAAGAAAAGGAAAGATCTGAGTCAAACAAAAACCCCTGGGTATGCTGACCAGGAGTTGTGATAGTACTACAGACTGATATTGAATTATCAGATTTATGTAAGTTAGTAGATATAGGAAATACTAAATGTTCACTGTTTGAGAGATTCAGTTTCCGATAGAGAAAGGACATGATGTTCGAGACAGCTGCCAAACAATCACTGGTGACAAAACAAGGCCAAAAAGCAGAAACTGTGTATACAAAAGAAAATATACCCTTACTGTTTCCATAGAAATAAAGAGAGTAAGTAGCAGCTATGTGCTGCTAATTAATTGCCCTTGAATAATTGATCATCAGCAAGTGTGGCCACCTCTATAAAAGCAGAGGTTTTGGCAGTAGCAGGTCTAGAGCCATCAGGAGTGTGTTAACAAAATGGCAAAGATGAAAAGCATCAGCAGTGATCTTAGAGAAGCAATAGTTGCTGTCCATCAATCTGGAAACGGTTATAAGGTCATTTCCAAACAATTTGAAGTCCATTATTCTACAGTGAGAAAGATTATTCACAAGCGGAAAACTTTCAAGACAGTTCACCGTCTTCCCAGGAGTGGACATCCCAGGAAATTCACCCAAAGGTCAGACTGTGCAATGTTCAGAAAAATAGAGCTGAATCTAAGACTTTACAGACCTTAGTTACTAAGTTAAAATTTCGTGACAGTACAAACAAGTATGGCTTGTTCGTAAGGGTTGCCAAAAAAGCCTCTTCTATAAAAAACGAAATAATAAAAAACATGGAAGCATGACTTAAGTTTGCAAAGTTGCCTGCCGGATCCGTCAAAACGCATGCAAACTGGTGGCATTTGTCAGACGGATCAGGATCCTGATCAGTATGACAAATGCATTGAAATGCTGGATCCGTCTCTCCGGTGTCATCAACCAAATTTTTTGCGGTCTGAGCATGTGCAGACCGCAATGCCAGATCCGTTTTGCCGATACACTGAGGGCCGGATTCGGCATTAATGCATGTCAATGGGAAAAAATGACGGATCCGGCATTTCGGCAAGTGTTCGGGAATTGTGGACGGAGATAAAACCGCAGCATGCTGCTGTATTATCTCCGTCCTGAAAAGTAGAAAAGACTGAACTGAAGACATCCTGATGCATCCTGAACGGATTACTCTCCATTCAGAATGCATGGGGATTAAACTGATCAGTTCTTTTCCGGTATTGAGCCCCTAGGACGGAACTCAGTGCTGGAAAAGAATAACGCTAGTGTGAAAGTACCCTAAGCAAACCACAAGACTTCTGGAACAGTGTTCTTTGGACAGTGTGTAGATGTTTGGCAAAAACCAGACACAGCATATTAGCACAAACACCTCATGCCAACTGTTTAACACAATCAACAATCCTCAATGAACTGAAGCAAAATTGTAAAGAATAATGGGCCAAAGTTCCTCCAGAACCATAGCTGCTTGAAAACCACCTAATATAGGCTATAGTTGTTGCAGAATCTACCAATACAGACCACAGTTGTTTGAAAAATACTCAATACAGGCTATGGCTGTTGCAAAACGTTTAACAAAAGAGATTATATTAATGCATTTTAACAGAGGAAGCTAGAAACACATGAAGATGTTCCTTACAGTGACTATAAGGCATAGTTTCACACTTTTAGGATTTTTTATGCAGTTTTTGAAGCCAAAGTCAGGAGTAGATTCACTAAGAGGATAAGACTCGGCCTTTCCTTTTATATGTGCCCTAATTTTTCGATCCATTCCTGGCTTTGACCTAAAAAACCCTAAACGTGGAAATCCAGCGTAACATGTAGATCTTCAGAAACATGATTTAGCTACGACAAGCAATTAGGGTACACGCTTTCTTCTTGTAGTGAGATTTTCCAACTTTAACTATTAATTGACAGTTGTAGTCCACAGGAGTCCACTAAATAGCATGAAAATCAATATGTTCATGTGAACAGCAGCTGTAGCAGTTAAAATTGGAAAACTTTGCAACAAAAAGGTCAATGTATAGCCTCAGCCTTAAGGTGCCTGTTCACAATGTGGCCAAGTCATGGAAATGTCATGTAGATTACCACTGCTTGGGCCACACTTTGTACGTAAACCCTTAGGGTACGAACACTCGGTACAGTCATGTTGTGTCGCAGCAGCACTGTGGTTGAGAACTGACTCTTGTTAACTAATGAAGACCACACTGTTTAGTCAGTCTGCATTGCAAATGGCCGCATTCTTCAATACTGTACAATCATTAACAATCCAGACCAATTCAACAGTGCGGTCTTTATTAGTTAACAAGAGCCAGCTGTGGCCTGTACGGCCGTGCTGGTCTTGACCGCAGTATGGCCACGTCACAACCGTGCAGTGTGGTTGTACCCTTAGACAGCACATAACAATGGACTGTTACTTCATGATACAGGAAGCAATGATAAAATGCTAAAGAGCCTGACCCCAACCACAGATAGAATAGACACTAAAACTTTTTGAGAAGATTACAAGTTCTTGTAGGTCTCCTTGCACTACCCAGTCAAGCAATTTCAAGGTTACATAGATAAAGCGGGTTAAGACAATGCCTGTACAACACAACAGTTGTTTCAATATATTGCTTCTCCCTTGTGTTATCATTATATTTGAATATAATTGACAATCACATACATACAAAAATACTTCCATTTACTCTTGAAGCCATAATCTATTTTAGCTGGAGTTCAATGCACAGAGATTTTTTGGGACATAAATAGAAAATGCTTTAAGTCATTCTGAAGTTTTATGCTTTCATTAAAATGCTAAAAACCAAGGTTACTCGATTTTATACATTTCATCTTTGTATCTAGAAAATGAATACGTCATGAATATACTCTTTAATGATTCTTTTATTAGATCTTGCATAGACCTACCGTTCTATATTAAATTAATATATTTGCCTCTACTTGTAAAAAAGTGGTGCACAGTCATATTATTAATTAAATGACCACAATTTGTTCATATTCCTTATGGATAGAATTCCCAGACGAGGTTTTAAAATTCTGAAATTAATTAATTAGTGGCTGGGAAGTGTATGTTTTTTTTTCTATGCACTCTACCTCCTAAATTATTGAAGATAGATTCGAACCAGTAGGTAGTGCCAAGCTCTGAAAACATTGTAAAATATAAGATGGTTCTTTTCATTTAAATCAAACACCTTACTTTTGGAAGCAATCAGAGAGAGCTGGCAGTATGTGAGCTAGGAGAACCTCAGAAGCTAGGAAAGCTTTGCTATGCTTTCAATTGCTTCGAGAGATTTATGCAGAGAAACCAGCAGTTTTACTGAACAGAATATTCAGTGTCAGCATTTAATTAATTGTTCTCCATCAATTGCAATGAGCAATGCCAGTAAAAATAGTATGATGTTTTAAAGCGTTAGAATAAATCAATTCCATAGAGAGTCCTTCAGCCCACATCTAACTGTCTGAATTGTAGAATATGTATGGTATATGTTTTTTATTTCATCTTCTATGCATACACTTTTTCCCTCTGATATCATTGTCCCTGCATGAAACATTCTAGAACTCTAAGATCAAGTTTTTCCAGTGCCGATGAACAAGTAGATGTAAAAGAGAAAAAGCAAGCTTAAGAACAAGAGAAAGGAAGAACAAGTTGTAAATCTGGGACATTGATTATATATATCGCTAGGATATGCCATCAGTTTCTAAAAGGTGTTGGTCCCATCTCTGTGACCTGTTATTACCACTCCTATCTAAGGAACGGGGACCCCTAGAGTGAAGGAAAGCACACCGGGCATTCAGAGTGTGCTCTCAATTCATCGCTATGAGAGTTCAGAAAATAGCCAAGCTAGCACGCTCGGTTGTATCCAGAAGTCCTATAGCGGTGGATGGAGAGTATGGCCACCACTCTATTCTCTAGTATATGACTTCTGAAAGCAATTGAGCCAGTGTTTAGCTATTTTCTAAACTCCCATAGCTGTGTATGAAGGGTGGCTACGCACACACGATGGAACCCACATCTATCTGAGATTGTTAGCATATTGTAGCAGTTTGTCATTAACGCACCAGATTGGCCAACCCCTGGAGGATACATGGAAAATCTTCTGGAAATCCACTGCAGCAAAATCCAAACTAAATGTTGCAGAATTTATATCATAAATGCTGTAGGTTTTCTGCAGATTTCACCCTCTGTATTGCAAAAGGCAAAATCCATAGTGGAAGTTCGCAAAAGGCCTCATGCACACGGACGTTTTTTTTTTGCGGTCCGCAAAAACAGGTTCCGTAGTTCCGTGATCCGTGTCCGTTTTTTCTTACATGGGTCTTCCTTGATTTTTGGAGAATGCACGGACATGAAGGAAAAAGTCGTTTTGGTGTCCGCCTGGCCGTGCGGAGCCAAACGGATCCGTCCTGACTTACAATGCAAGTCAATGGGGACAATTGTGCGGATCACAGCCCCCTGTAAGAGATCGGGTGCTGCCAGGCAGCAGGGGGCAGTCATGTACACAGTTCGTAGTATATTCTAACACAGAAGCGTCCCCATCACTATGGGAACGCCTCTGTGTCAGAATATACTGTCGGAACTGAGTTTTCATGAAGTGAAAACTCAGCTCTGAAAAGGATTTTATGCAGACGGATCTTCGGATCCGTCTGTATGAAAGTAGCCTACGGCCACGGATCACGGACGCGGATGTCAATCTTGTGTGCTTCCGTGTTTTTTCACGGACCCTTTGACTTGAATGGGTCCGTGAACCGTTGTCCGTCAAAAAAATTGTACAGGTCATATTTTTTTTACGGACAGGAAACCCGGATCACGGACGCGGATGAACAACAGTGCATTTTCCGAGTTTTCAACAGACCCATTGAAAGTCAATGGGTCCACAGAAAATCACGAAAAACGGCACAACAGACACGGATGCACACAACGATCGTGTGCATGAGGCCCAAATAAACTAACATGCTGTGTATTATAAGGCCAAGTTCCTGGTGCAGAAAATTTTATCAGACCGTGGATGTGGTTTTTAAAATTTGATTCACTTTGCTGCCACCCTGTTACACAATAGATTTTCCCCTGTCTTCAGTGTATCCACCTGATGTGGCTGCACTCTAAAACTTTTTGGTGACTATTACCACAATTTAAAAGGGTTTTTTCCAGGTACCATATGTACATCAATCGCCAATCCTTATGATAGACCATCAGTGGACGTTCGACCTTCACTGGTCAACTGACCTGGGGTTGAGTCAAAGTGCCAGGTACAGTCATTCACGTGGAAAATCCATTGTACCTGGAGAAACAATGAAGACACTGCACACACTAGAGAGAGTCACCACTCTTTGGTCTGCTGATCTATGGGAGTCCTTAGGGTCAGATTAATGGGCCATCAAGGTGTTTTTCCCTAAAAACTATCATTAAAATGACATACTTTAAGGTAATGGTTGTCAAATTTAGCACATTTTTGTGAAATCTATGAAAACCCCATATTGGATGGATTTATCAACAAATATCTATGATCAGGTTTACCTGTCTCTAAAAAGAGTCTCTCACGAACTTGGTCTCTTTTTGTAATTACCAGCATTTTAGTCCAATATGTTAATGTACTTTCCCAAGTATAGTTTGACTTAGGGTGATAAAGGAGCTGGTCCATGACGCAAGTGCTGAATGATCTTGCAATGTGGATAGCAGAAGTAAATGCCCATCTGGGAAATTATTTAGAATGTTTCTCAGTAACTTTAGTGAAAACAGAAGGTAAAATGTTCATTAAAGGGAACCTGTCATCAACTTTATTCTGACCTCACTGAGGGCAGCAGAATTTAGTGATAAAAATGCTGATTTCAGTGGTGTGTCACTCATGAACTAAAAGTAAGTTGTTGCTGAGAACCAGCATCATAATCATTACAGCACAGGCCTTGAAAAGAGTCAAATCTACCTGAGAAGAGTCAGAGTTATTCATAATCTCCTTCTCTCTCACCCATCTGCTGATGATTGGCAGTTCTCTCCTAGAGAGAAAACTAGGTAGAAGCCTGTCAGTAATCAGCAGGTGGGCAGGAGAGCAGGAATTTATGAATAACCAGGACTCTTCTCAGGTGGCCTTGAGTCTTTTCCAGGCCCAGTCTGCAATGATTGTGATGTTGGTTCTCGGCAACCAATTACTTTAGAATTTTAAATGACAGACCGCTGAAATCAACTCACCGGTCTCTACTTTATGCTGCCGTTAGTATGGACAGCATAAAGTTGATGACAGGTTCCCTTTAAGACAAATTACACCACATGCTATGGTGCATATAACTTAAACAGTACATTATATTTAATTTTATGTAGTATGGGCAGGGTACTGATGTCCAGAGATCCATTGGTAAGTAATCATGAGACAAGCTTCTAATAGTTTATTAGCAAATACATCTTACTGAATAATGTTGGCCTTTTCTGTCTGTTTTGATGGCAAGCTTATTGTACCATTTACATATCAAAAATTCTTGGTGAAGTTTCTTCTAATAATATTCACAGTGTTATGTATTATTATTGATCAGCTGTGTATTTAGTATTATGTAATCTATAATATGTGCACATCTAGGAGTTCAGATTCAGTTTAAAAGGGTTGCTTCATCAAGACAAATCCTTCTCTAAAAACAGCCGTACTAACTAGAGATTACCTCTACAGTGTCCTCTGCAGAGAGGATATTGGGGAAGATTTATCATCTCCATATGTCTTCATGTTAGTGGCTTTTTAAATACCACTTGCTACTAATTTTGTCTCAAATGGCGGTTTTACACCACCCTTGCCACTTTCCTAAAAAGGGGCATGTAGGTGGTGGGTCCAGTGGGCCCAAAACTCTTAACTTGCTTTTTCTGTTTAATTTTAGTGCATGGACTGCCGGAGGTTATGACTCTTCATAAATTAGGCACATACTCCTGCAGCTCAGGAGATTTCAAAGACTGACGTAAAACGCTGATCTTTGATAAATATCCCCCATAGTATTATATCTAAGGATGTAATACATGATCGGGTCCACCAAAAGTGAAATGGCTCTCTTCTTTGGCTCATAGAGGACCTCACTTTATTATGTCTTTGTGCCCTAAAATAGGTTATATTACTAACAAAAAGCCTTTAAGGAGGACCTGTCAGCCCTTTTCTGGATCTGCATATTTAGTTCTAAATACTACGGGGTAAGTTATGATATGAAAAAAAAGTCATGGCAACTGCGACATTGTGTGATCCTAGCCACTTTCACAGTGGTCTATGTTTAAGAGCTGAAAATGAGATTAGACCTGGATTATGGCTCATTTACTATGTGTGACTTTTGCAAAAGCCGCAAAAAGGTCACAACCCATGCCAGACAACCGGCTGGTCTACTTTTACACCTAATGGTATAAACCACATTACACTCATGCCACATATACTATTAAGGTGCACCAGTTCATAATTAGATATATGATATATCATATGTTTACCGACACATTCTAATACATGCTGTGTATTGACACATCTTATTCAGAAGGGGAAATGGTAGCACCCAGTTTTCATTGTATTCATATATACAGTGGGAGAAATAACAGAGAAAAAGCACAATGAAGACTTCTAAGACAAGATGCTCCAAAAATTATTTAAAGGGTTTCTGTCACCAGATTTAACCATATTAAACTAGCTGACATTAGCGATGTGCTAATGTCAGCTAAACCTAACTAGCCTATTCCTACTTTTATCTATGCCCCCGTTACGCCAGAAATCTAACTTTTATAATAGCTAATTAGCCTCTAGGAGCAAGGGGGGGCGTTGTTCCTGCTCCTAGAGGCTCCGTTCTCCCACCTTTGTCGCCTCCCTCCAAGTCCTGATTGACAGGGCCAGGCAGCACTCGCATCTATCCGCCAGCCTGTGCTCTGATGAAATCTAGCGCCGTTCGGAGCAGGCGTGGTGAGGGAAAGACGCTCGCAGGCTGCCAGCTTCCTCACCGAACAACGCCCCCCTGCTCCTAAAAGGCTAATTAACATATTTATAAAAGTTAGATTTCTGGCGTAACGGGGGCATAGATTTAAGTAGGAATAAGCTAGTTAGGTTTAGCTGACATTAGCACATCGCTAATGTCAGCTAGCTTAATAGGGTTAAATCTGGTGACAGAAACCCTTTAAAACTAAAACTCTTACTAAACAGAGCTTTATCAAAAGGAACATTACACGATTCGAATAATTGATTATTACTACACCTCTAAGATTTCCAGAATTTTTTTCCCTGGATTTACCATCAGTTAAGGCAGACACGTATACAGACAGCCTGGAAATGTGGCTAAATTATCACAGTGGCTCAAGATGCAGGATAATTCTTATGCAATGATAGACTGCTTGTGACACTTTTTACATTTTAAAGGTAGACATTTTGGTGCAAAAAGTGAAATTGTAGGTTACACCCCTTTCCCACAAAGCTGCTAGATGCAACATTTTTTGCAAAATTGAATCAAAATTTAGGCAAAGTTGAGATGCAAGTCAATATCGAATATGGATCTTTATCTCTCATGATTAAGAGCATTCATATTTCAATGAGAGGGACTCTTCTGTCAGAAAGAGGTATTTACATTTTTTTTTATATACATAGAAGAATATTTGTAAGCATTTTTGGATATTTTTATTTATTTATTTTTTCATTTTGTCAGTACTATGCCATTGAAAATTAAATACTAAATATTACCCTTCTGTAACAGTCAGGATAGAGGGTAAAACTTCTATATAGATAGAGATCCCATTGTCATTTTACTTCTACTGTGAGGGAAAGATGTTATCCGTTAGTAAAATAGTAGATTAGTAGTATTAGGATAAGAGTATGACAGCTCTATTGTTCTGATACTCCTAGATAAAGATGTCCACAGAAGAGCATTACACTTATCAGTGTAATGTGTGATACTCTGAGTCTGGCCACAGTGATGGTCTCACTGAGAAAGGCAAGCAAGACTGTCTGCAATGTTAAACTTCCAAACAAAGTAGAATGTTAAAGAACCAGGACAGGTATAATACATAGAGTGCCTTCAGTATATGATAAAATTGATGCTAGCGTCCCTTTTGTAACAGAATCCCATTTTGTGAGATCAGTAAAACTTGTTTTGGAAAAGGCTTTCCTGATCTCCTACAACACAATCCTATTCTATCCTAAACATACAGCTCATGCACTGAGACTTAGATTACCCTTATTAATATCCTATGGATATTTAGTCACATTCAGATATTCCACCTTAGATTCATTTAAACTAGAATAGCTGTTATAGTGGATAGAACACATTCATATTCTAGAAAGTCAAAGAAATAAAAGGCTCAAGGTTTCATTAACTAGACAAAATACCACTTAGCACAATGTACTTGTTAATCCTTTGTCTCAAGAAAGACAGTTGAATGTATCTAACAGATAAAGAAAACATCTCTTCTACAGGTTTTAGAATATCTGTCTTCCACTGGGGAACAATAGACATGAAACCATAATGTGTGACGATAGTAGATGATCTCTCTGGACAAAAAAAACAAAGCTAATCACACACTTAATCTAGCCCTTTTATAATTCTGAGTTTTACATCCTTGGAAGCCCAAGTTTAGCATTTACCAAGAGATTTGGTTCATCTTCTAACAAAGGGTAACTGAATATTTTCATATTCCTCCAGGAGCAGGAAGAATTTTGTGACTATATGCATTTTTAAACATGTATTATCACTAATGTGATAATCAAACTACAGGGACAGCTTTTATATTGCAAAATGTTCTCTCCTTTTACTGTATGTTTAGTGGTTGTAAATGGAAATGATATACAGAACACTATAATGATGTTTAGTACAACTGTGGATGTAGCTTGTATCAAGTTGTCAAAGGATGCCACCTAATGACAACAGTTAGCATGGCAGCCAATAAGAGACTTGCTCTATGTTTTACAAAAGAAAAACAGGCTATATATATATATATATATATATATATATATATATATATATATATATATATATATCATTACATAGCTTAAACAGAACCATATGCAAATTTAATTACATATATATAAGTATATAATAAAAAAAATATAAAAAATTCAAGAATCCAGATGTCTGATATTTTTGTTGGCAGCAACTTAAAGGGAAAACACAACAATTACCTACAGTAATGCTTTGTTAGGGATTCCATGCACTTTCTGTTTCTGCCAGTTGCTAAGAAGCAACCCAAAGACTGTCTGTTGCTTAGTAGATGAGGCAGTCGCCTTTTGCTAACACTGTTAACATTCACCTGTGAAGATCTGGAGATGTCACTCACAGTCACTGCAAGTACTTCCAGCAGGAGATACCACTAGATGGTCGCTTCTCCTGTACACTGGAGGATATGTAGGTAAGGAGTCCTAGGAGGAGGCCAGAAGGTGATCCAGCAGGAGATCATATGTCCTTGACAGTTTTCTACTAGAAGTCAGGCTAGAATATATTTTAACAGTTATTTTTTATGAATGTCACTGCAGTCCTATGGGACAGTATACCCTGAAAACAAGACAATTGTTTAAAGAGGGAATGTAATGTAATATTTTGTTGTATTTTTTGTACATACAGTTGAAGCTAATACACATCTCATGAAATGTTAATATATGTGTCAATAGCAAAAATATGCCAAAAATTAACAGGGCTTGCTGTATTGATGACATGAATAGGGTTATTTAGCTCTTGCTGCACACTTAATTTCTCCTGCATAGGCCCAGCTTTTCCTTGGCAATAACAGCTGATCAGTGTATGTAAGTGGAACCAGACTCCTAGCGATCAACCATCTATTTAAAAAGTGGTTGTCTTTGTGAAGGTACCATTACACGGGCCAACTCAGCAGGCTATATTCGTGAGCGATTAATTCATTCCCGATCATTGCCTGCTCAATAAATAGAGGTGAGAGTTGCATTTAGATGTAGCATTCATCTCCTGTATATGGGAATGAGTGATCACTCCTGCGATCACTTGTCTCTATAGAGAATCATTGACAATCTGTTGCCCAGAAACAATGATTTGGTTATTGAGACAATCCTGTGGAAAGCGATAATAGATGTTGCTCAAAGAGGGATATGTGAGGTAGTTAAAGAGGCATTCCTGCAATTGACAGGCTGGGACCCCCTCTGCAAAGACACACACACAAATTACCAGAATAGGTTTCTTGAACTGTTAAACTGTCCAAAGGTGGCCATACTTATTAGACGATCAGTTTGCAGACACAGCCATACACATTTTCGTCCATATTGGTCATACATGTTCAATACAAATTGGTGATGGACAAAAGGTCTTCCTGGGAACCTTCTTTTTGAGAAAGATATTTTGTCCTTGAATAATCTTTCTTTGAATGAAAGATCTTTCGTCTGAGCGGATGAAAATTTCAAACACAGCCGTCTTATTTTCAGATGAGTCAGATGGTCTGTCATGGTTCGTTGTTAAATTCCCCCTCACGAACAGTTATTTTGATTGAAATCATTCATTTTGATCAACTATAGACTAATGTGTATGGGTATCTGGCTACCTCAGTGGTGAAGACCCCAACAATTAGACATTTATAAATGTCAGATGCGGGAAAGCTTCTTTAAGGATTTTAATCTGGAACAGGAATCAGCCCAGTGTTTCAAGACACATTCCTCCTAAATGTTTTCTCTTTAATTAAGAACACATAGATAACTTATTAAAATGTTATTTAAGCTTTAACTATAATCATCTATGTAACATTGGAAAGCCACACTAACAAAATGTGTGAATTCAAGAAGAATATATGATAGGTAAGTATAACAAGAAAGCTTTGAATATCTTCATGACTTTTAGTCATTCAATGTATCAGTTCTCCAGAACCTTTATCACTAGCACAAATGTTATCATGTTTTAAAGATAAAGCATTTAGGAAGAACATGTCTTGAAATACTGTGCTGGTTCCTGTTTCAGATTAAAATCAATCCTTAAAAGAGCTTTCTCGCATCTGACATTTATCAAATATACACAAGATAGGTAATAAACATACATCAGTCAATGGCAAAATGGATGAAAATAGATTCAAATGAAGACAACTACTGTAATCTACCTCATAATTTTTGTCATCCATTAAGATAGATGTACCGTATTACTTAATACAGCGGTACCGTATTACTTAATACAGCTAAAAGCAAAACCCATGTGCTTCTCGAACAGGTCATTGATTGCCCATCTCTGTCATGCTTGATATCTTGGAGATGTTGGGGAAAATGTGGATTGGGCATGATGGATTCCAAAATGACCAGTCCATTGTTTTGCCAGGAGAACAGCTGCAGTCAGAAGTTTCTGGCAGCAACATGTCTCCTCTTAAAATTTGCATTTTGAATGGTCAGCTTTGGAGATAACACAACCAGCTCTCTAAAGCTGCTCACATAAGGTAATGGATAACTGTCAATTATCATTTCAGATCAGTACATGTCATTTAAATTTATATGTTAATTTACATGCATGAAGACACTTTTATGATATGATATGATACACTTTATTGATCCCAAGGGAAATTTCAGTATCACAGCAGCACAACATAGACATGGATCACAGTAGACAATTAACACTATAATCTTATACGTTACTATTCATGACAGGCCAGTACAATACACCATTGGTACAACAATAATGCAACAGTCACTTGAAGGATTTCACATTTGGGTAGTTGTTATACATTCCCATAGCAGTTGACACAAACTATTTACTATATCTTTCTTTTTTACACCTTAGTAGGATTAGACGGTTGCTGAAGGTGCTCCTCTGCCTCATACACAGCTCATATAATGGGTGTGCATTATTCTTCATAATCGCCATACACGTCTTCTGAATTCAAAAGTTTCTAGATGGCAACCATCAACCGAGCTTGCCTTCCTAAAAAGCTTGTTAAAGGAAACCTGTCATCACTTTCTAAGCCTATTTATCCACTCACTTTTCTAAAAAATACTTTTAATGCATTAATAATGAATTAAAATACAAAGTGAACGAACAAAGGAGAAATGTGCTGTAAATCAAATCAATATTTGGTGTGACCACCCTTTGCCTTCAAAACAGCATCAATTCTTCTAGGTACACTTGCACACAGTTTTGGAAGGAACTCAGCAGGGAGGTATCTCCAAACATCCTGGAGAAATAGCCATAGATCTTCTGTGGATGTAGACTGACTCAAATCCTTCTGTTTCCTATTGTAATTTCAAACATACTCACTGATGTTGAGATCATGGCTCTTTACACTTAAGATAGTTCTTTTTTTTTTTTTTTTTTTTTTTTATATTAACAATTTTTATTGTTTTTCTTATAGCATACATATAAAGCAGAGGTCTAATCAACCATACAAATAATTGCGAAAATTCTGTCTTAATAGACCGAGCAGTCAAACATTTCAATCTTCGATTAAATGAGGTACAGCCTTTGCATACATAAGAAAATAAAATAAAGTAATACACAGTAAAACATAAATAGGGCCTGGATGGACCCTAACAGGATAGGCAGATCAACATTCAAGAATTCTCTACTTAAGTAAACGACAGATATATCTCTTATGCTAAGAAGCATAGATGTGCAATCAATTGTGAGGAAGTAGCTGTATATATGACCTAAGACGAATATGTAATTAAAAAGGAGACCAAATATAGTGGGTTAGGTTATGGTAACTAAGTAAATTTTCTATATACTTTCCAAGGGGCCCAGATTTGGAGAAAGGTGTGTCTGGTGCGTAGTTCCCAATGAGAGATCTCTTCCAGACGATAGATTTGGTCTAGCCTATTCGTCCAGTGATCAAGGCTAGGGACATCAGATGACAGCCAGAGTTTAGGGATTAGTAACCTTGCAGCTACAATCATAAAAGAGAAGAGTGTTGTTTTGCGGGACTTAGATCTTCCAATACCCAAGCTAAGTAAGATGATCTCAGGGGTGCAGGGGAAGGAGGTCTGGCATATCTGATTGCTAAGTTTGACTACTTCCGACCACCATGGCTGGATTAACGCGCACGACCACCAAACATGGAGAAAAGAGCCCCTCTCTTTGCAGCATCTCCAACAGGTATCAGTGTAATGTGGGTTGTAAAGACAGGTCTTGTCTGGGGTCTTGTACCAGCGCATCAATATTTTGTAACTGTTCTCTTGGATTATAATACATCTAGATATTTTATGTGGGGTTATCAGGATCTGAAGTATTTCAGGGGGGGACAGTGTACGCTGAAGGTCCTTCTCCCAAAGCCCAATTACAGCAGGTTTAACAACAGAGGGAGGGGATTTAAGTTGTTTATAAATAGTAGAAATGGCTTTGGAGGGGTATAGAGAAGCTCCTATCATCTTGTCAAACCAAAGAAGACTCTGAGCGGGTGAGGTTTCTTTAGCAATAAGGAGTGATTCCTTTCTGATAAAGTGTAAAAGGAAAGGATTCTTGATTGTAACCTTAAGAAGGTCACAAATATCCTGATCGGAAAGGATACCTCCATCCTCATTAAACAAATTAGAAACCTTCATGTCTGTATTCCGAAGAACAGAGGGGCAGCTGTCTCTTAATTCCTTGGGAGCTAGGGAGATCACATCACTTACAGGAAATGTAGGAAGAAGGGAGGGTCAAAGCTTCCATGTTAGCCAAAAACCAACTCCAGGTCTTTAAAGTGTTCCTGATCAAGGGATTCGGTATACTGTTGGGGGCTGGGGCGGGACTGTTAGTTAAGACGAGGGCCCGAATAGGGGAGGGAAAGAAAGCATTTTCTAACACCAACCACAGCTTATGAGAGGGGTTCCTGATCCAATCTACTACCCTAGCAAGCTGGATGGCCTTCATATATGCCTCTGGGTCAGGAAGACCGATGCCACCTCTGGATCTCGGTTTTGACAAGGTTTCAAAAGAGATACGGGAACTCTTCCCCTGCCATATCAATTTACGTATATTCCTATTAAGGGAGGAAAAATAGGATTTGGGGATTTCAATGGGTAGTACTTGCATTAAATACGTAAGTCTGGGTATTACCAGGGACATAAGTATGTTTTTTCTCCCAAACCAGGACAAATAGGGAAAATTTAGAGAATCCATCTGGGTGATCATAAATGTTAAAAGAGGTTTATAGTTGAGTTTAAATAGGTCTCCAAGGCGAGGAGATATTTTTACACCTAGGTATGTCAGATGTTGGGTATGCCAATTAAAGGGGGAATTATTTTGGAGAGACGTGAGGGTATGTGGAGAGAGGCCAATATGAATTATCTGAGATTTAGTTGCATTAATTTTAAAGTTCGACAAAGAGCCGAAAAGAGTAAGGTTGGACATAATTACAGGTATGGACTGAAGTGGGTTGGTAGTAATTATTAAGAGATCGTCCGCAAACGCAGCTAGCTTAAAGTCGTAGCCACTAACCTGTAGGCCCTTGATGTCAGTGTTTTGCCTAAGAGACTGTAATAAGGTTTCCATCACCAGGACAAAAAGAAGGGGGGAAAGAGGGCATCCCTGTCTTGTTCCATTGCTAATGGGGAAGCCAGAAGACAAGGTGTCATTGACTGACACAGACGCCGAAGAGTGGGTATACATGGAGAAAATTGCATTAATGAATGGTGTAGGAATCTGAAATTTCGATAGGGTGAGAGAAATGTAGGTCCAGTCCACTCTATCAAATGCTTTCTCGGCGTCTGTGCCAAGCAAGACTACGGGGGAGGATCTATGGGAGGCATAGTATAAGGTGTTCAATATTTTAGTAGTATTATCCTTACCCTCCCTACCTCTAACGAATCCCACCTGATCAGGGTGGATCAATTGCGGCAAAAGGCTCTGCAGTCTAGTGGCTAACATTTTCGACAGTAGCTTAAGGTCTACATTCAAGAGGGAAATTGGGCGAAAGTTTGAACATAAGGTGGGATCTTTGCCCTGTTTAGGGATAACGGTGATAATGGCTTTTGTCATGTCAGCGGAGAGTGGAAGTTTGTCTAAAGCCTGGTTATAAATTGGGAGCAAGAAGGGGAGGAGAGTATCTTTAAAGGTTGAGTAGTAGGTTATCGGAAATCCATCTGGACCAGGGCATTTCCCCTTAGGGGTCGATTTAATGGCAGAAATCAATTCCGGGATAGTAAATGGTTTGGACAGAGATTCCCCTTGGGGCACCGTCAATGATGGAAGTTTAAGAGAAGATAGGAAGACATTAATGTTAGAACTTCTATCAAGTGAGGGGTTTGGAAGTATTGTAGAGGGGAGATTATATAGAGACTCATAGAACTTCCTAAACTGCTCTGCAATCTCTTTTGCTTTAAATAGAAGAATGTCTTGGGGCGATCTAATGCTTTGTATGTAACGGGAGGTTTTTCTTTGTTTAATTCTCTGCATGGCGAACTTAGAGGCCTTATTCCCATGTGCAAACACTTTCTGTTGCGCTGATAAATAGTATTTGGCAGATTTTTCATTAAGAAAGTTCTTTAGTTCTGTCCTAAGGGAGGTGAGCTCAGAGTAATGTTGGGTTAATAAGGATTGTTTATGCGCTTTCTCCAGAGTATGAATTTTAGATAATAGGTCAGAGAGTCTCTTGTCAGATTGTTTTTTAAGAAATGAGCAGAGGCTAATCAATCTGCCCCTTATAAAGGCTTTATGAGCGTCCCATAGCATTTGGGGAGAGACGTCTTCGGTGTTATTAATCGAGAAGTACTCTTCTAGGAAGGAGGTAATTTGTTCAACATGTTTCATATTTCCTAATAAAGATTCATTAAATCTCCAGATATAGTTTTTGTTAGATCTAATGGGTGGGTGTATATCACAGAACATAGGGGAGTGATCAGATAGGGTTATGTCTCCTATCTTGGCTAGTGTACATAACTGTAGATGTTCTTTTGAAATGAGGATGTAATCAATCCTGCTATAGGATCTATTAGAGGGAGAGTAGAAGGAGTAGTCTAATCCCTGGGGGTTAAGACAACGCCAAATATCTGTAACTCCAAGATTCAAAAGTTTAGTATGGAGGAAGTTGAGGGCTTTTTGGGAAATGGCTGATTTCTTGGAGGTGGTGTCAAGGAGCGGGTTGAAAGCTAGATTAAAATCCCCAGCCATTATCAGTATTCCATCTCTGTGAATTTCTACAAGGTCTATTAGCTTGGAGAGCCAAGAGATCTGATCCGTATTTGGAGCATAGATATTCACTAAGGTGTATGTTGAAGATCCTATCGAGCCTTTAAGTATAAGAAATCTGCCTTCTGGATCTTGTATATGTGAGTTATAATGAAAGGGCAGATTCCTACAAAAGCCAATACTGACTCCCCTCGAGGCGGCACCCCCAGCTCCACAATGGTACCATGTGGGAAATTTTGAAAAAGAGAGGTTAGGATAATTACCATGTTTGAAATGTGTCTCCTGAAGGAATATTAAAGAACACTTTTCTTTATGTAAAAGAGAAAAGATCTGACATCTCTTTGATGGAGACCTCAACCCTTTAACATTATAAGTTACAACCCTTAAGTCTGTCATAGTTATAATATTTGTAGGTAGAGGGTACGGCTAAAAATACGTGTGACAAATGTGTGTGAGTGACCAACCAGAATGAAGGGAGGGTACCACCTCGAGGTAAGCAACGGTTCCATAAAGAACAAGGGTTCACCACGAACAGGAGATGCACGTCAGTGTACGAACAATACTCATCAGAGAATTCTTGAGACCTATCAAAGGACAAAAAGAAGTTAACAAAACAACAAAATAAACCAAAACACAACCAAAGAGAGCACCAGTAAGCTACTAAAAAATAGGAGCAAACTAGTACTGCAAGCAGGGGGGGGGTATTGCATCACTATACGTAAAATGCAAGTATATCGATTCCTTTTTAAGGAGAGAGTTGACATGAGTTTAAATTCCAGCTATCATTAAAGTAAAGCAGGTTGATTCGTTATATAAGTCAATCCGAGTGACCTTTGTGTATAAAGAACTAGAACCAGACTGACAACATATAAAACAAACAGGGTAGCGTTATCTCAGCTAAGAGCTGAGAGGATGGTCTTAAGACAGATCATTCAATCCTCTGTGAGTGTCAGTCGTTTGGAGGAAGGAGTTTGACGGCTTCTTTTCATCTTATGAGACCTTTGAGCACGAGGGGTCTCCCAAGCTCCATCTGTATTCAGAGTGGGTATATCAGAATCATCTCGAACAAGCTCCCAGCTTTCAATGGGAAGTGGCAGAATTTGTAGGATATCATATGCCGCATCTAAGTCTGCATAGGAGTGAATGGAGATTCTGCGACCATTGTGGAAGAAGGACAACCCGAACGGGAATAGCCACCTATACATGACTTTTTTATTTCTCAGGAGATCTGTGAGGGGCTTTAGATATTTACGCTTTTTTAGCGTGGATTGTGCCAAGTCCTGATAAACGGAGATAGGGTTGTCTTCCCACGAGGCCAGGGGGTTGTTTCTTGCTCCCTTTAGGATAGCCTCTTCGACAGGAAAATGCAAAAATTTGCAAATAATATCCCTTGGGGGGTCCGTAGATTGGGGCTTGGGGCGCAGCGCTCTGTGAACTCGTTCTAGGATCACTTCATGCGTGGAGTCAGGGCCCAGAAGTTTCAAGCAAATCTGCATTACTACCTCAGGGATTTCATCCGGGCCTACTGATTCCGGAACACCTCTGAATCGGAGGTTGTTCCTCCTGCCCCTATTCTCCTGATCTTCAAGCTGCATGTAAAGGGCGTTTAGGTGTTTTTGATGAGCACTTAGCTTGTCTGAAGTTGCGATTTGGTGAGCAGTAAGGGCAGTATTCGCTTCTTCCAGCGCTTCCACTCGTCTCCCTATGTGCTTCACATCTTCCTTGATGGAGTTAAGATCCGTCTTAATTGGTTCTAGGGCTTCAGAAGATTGGTTCTAGGCCCTCTTTAGGAAGGATTTAGAGAGCGAGAGTGCATCTGCTTCAGGAGACTCGTCTCTCGCCTTCATGGCGGCGCATTCAGCCTGCTGTTTGTTCTTCGGCGTGCACGGAGGTTCCGGCGCCATCTTGGATTCTCTGGCTGTGTAGGACTGTGCCGCTTTCTTTATAAATTTATCCATTCTGCCCGCTGGAGGATTCGGTCTGGGTGTTTCTGGGACATCAGCAGGTCTCGGTCCCCCGATCTTGACCATCGTGAGCTAGAATAGCTGATTGTAAAGGCTTCTAAAGGAATCGGTAATAGCGGAGCTAAGCTTCACACAGCCATCCGGCTCAGACGCTAGCTCCGCCCCCCTTACACTTAAGATAGTTCTTAATAACATTGACTGTATGTTTGAGGTATCCTGCTGAAGAATACATTTGAAACCAGATGCCTCCCTGATGGTATTGAATGAAAGATAAGTATATGGCATCAAGGACCCCATTAATCCTGACCTAATTCCCAACTCGATTTGTTGAAATGCAGCCCCAAACTTGTAAGGAAGTTCCACCATGATTTACTGTTGCCTGCAGGCACTCATTATTATAATGTACTGCTCTCCAGCCATTTGGTAACAAACTGTCTTCTGTTACAGCCAAATATATCAGATTTTGACTCCTCAGTCTAGGGCACATGATGGCATTTTTCTGCAGCTCAGTTCTTATGTTTTTGCGCATAGTTGAGTTGCTTTTCCTTGTTTCTACATTGAAGGTATAGCTTTTTGGCAGCAGTTCTTTCATGAAGGCCACTTTGAAGTAGATAGGTGTACAGCTGGGTCCCACTGCTTTCTGTCAGTTCTGATCTGATGGTACTGCAGGACATTTTTGGATTTTGAAGGGAAGTGAGCATGATTTGTCTTTCATCAGCTGTACTAAGTTTCCATGGCCAAATGCTACCTCTACAGTTCTCAATGTGGTAAGGATTAATGGTGTTTTCAATGCTGAGAAATAAAGGCAGATACGTATCCATCATGTAATACCATCAGAAAGGCATCTGTTTGTCTACAAATTTATTCAGCAGGATAATGACCCCAAACATTTGAGCAAGCTACATCCACAGAACATCTGTGGTTAGCTATCTAAGATCTTTGGAAGAACCTTCCTGCCGAGGTCCTTTCAAAATTATGTGCAAGTGTACCTATAAGAATTGATGCTGTTTTGAAGGCAAAGGGTGATCTCACCAAATAGTGATTAGATTTTGATTCTCTTTTGTTCATTCACTTTGCATTTTTTTTATTATATAAAAATAAACTAGTAACACTTCTATTTTTTAAAAGCATTGACTTTCCAGCCTTTTTTACACACATGCTTAAAACTTTTGCACAGTACTGTCTATGTAGTACTTTGTTTTACACGTTAACTTTAACATTATAGGCTTTGGATTCATGGCTGGTATATGTGGCAGATACAAGAATCCTAAACAAAAATGCAAAACAGCATAATAGAGCTGTTACTATATGCAATTACTGGGTAATAGGATGTCAGCTCTGAGAAATAGAAAGTGAACACAATTATCGAGTTCTGTTTAAGGAGGTTATAAGCATGGTTTGCATCTTATTATTAACCTATGACTAGGAACATAAGAGGTTAATGTTTGGTCTTTGCTTTATTCATTTTTAGAGAAAAGTCAAAGAGAATAGATCAATCTATATATGGTTATTTTTTTTTAACAAAGTTGCATTTCTTTGATGTAAGCAAAATTATAGTTGACTCCATACATTTCTGTAGAATGTTAATCCCTAACGATCATCATCTATTCATCTGTATGCACCCCATGACACTAAACATCACACATAAGACTGCACTGATTAGTGATTTGTTGCAATCAGAAGCCTTTTATTATTTATGAAACACAATTATATATAGACTATGGATAAGTGTCTTTCTTAATCTTTGATGTCAGCAACATATCACTTTTGATTTAAAGACCATTACTTACAATGGCAAACAGCGGAAAAATATGATTACTTTAATGTAAAACAAGCATTCCAGATTACTCTGTATGCGGTATGCTGGATAAGAACATTCAACTTGACTTGACAGTCTTCTACGAAAAGATGCAATGTCAAGTGCTACGGCATTTCTCTGCAGAACAGTTCCTTTTTCAGCAAGGACAATGTAAAACAAGAAAGAAAAGGCTATGGAAAATTAGAACAATAAAGGAGGATATTTCAGTACTCTATGGGTCAATTAGTCATTAGGCCCTCTTCTGGTTCCAGGACATAGGTGTTATAGGGTTATCCTCAGTAACATAACCTAAATAACCTACTCTAACATGAATATCTTTACCAATGCAACAGCTGCAGAGAAAACAAGGACACAAAACTCTTTGTATATATTTTAATCAAAATGAATAGGCCCATTCACCAGATTGTGCTGTCCTAATTTGAGTGGGTTCCTACACAAATTTGTTGCAATGCCACATGGACACCACTTCTGCAACAACACATAACCTGCAAGCGGTGAGACCCAGCAGCCCAACAGCACCCTTGCTTTCAGGCTTACTCTCCTTGGAACGGTGCCACACCAGTGATCAGGCACAGCATCACATAAAAAACAGATGCCATGTAGCACCACACCACAGATTTCAGATGCTCATCTTATGATCTCAGAAAACTCACTAAGACCAAGTAGTTGTTACCCATATGCAAACTTCAATTTTTTTTCTACCGTTTGGTATTGTTACCAATTTATAACATCACTCATTGAATCTAGTAATATTCTGCAGCAACAAGGAAGATATACATAATTGTCATCAGTTATGAGGTCAAACACAATGCAAAATCAAAAGAAAGTATCACATAGTAAATATGAAGGGTTGATATGAGGTGTAACCAGAGTTCAGATCAGGAGTTAGGGTTCTATATATATCCATGTTCTTCAACTGTTTTCCATAACCTAACAAGGTTGGTATCCAAGATCTCTCTTATTAGGTAAACTTATTCCAGAGTATGAAACTGTAAAGAAATCCTGACCTTGTAAGGTTTCAGTTCCTTATTTATGATGACCCTCTATTAGCATAGGCAGAGGAGGAGACAGAGAAATGGATTGATTACTGCTATAATTCTAGTTTTGCTTGTTGGTTAACAGCCAGCCTTTATCACCCACTTAAATTGTATTATCTGTTTTAAGTCTTTTGTAAGTGGCCATTTTATGAATAAAAACCCAACAGACAAATTGATCTGGACCTCAGACTAAATCTTTTATGACACAAAATGACTGATTTCAGGAGTTCACAAAAAGTAAAAGCTGCATTTGAGATTTTGCGCATACACACCAAAGAATATGGACGGCATAATCAGATTGAATCATAAAGAGTTAAACTTGCTCCAGGCACTTTTTAGTCACTCTTGCTTTCTCTTGGTATAAGGATTGTAAGCGAATAATTAAGATCCCGTCGTAGTGCAAAATGTCCTCCAATATTTTGAAAAATACCATGGTACAAGTTGAGTAAATAAACTTTCCAATTTCTTTTAAACTAGGTTATTGTAGGATGACATGTTTTACTCAACCTGAAAATAAGCACTCACACTACTATCTACTAACTCCAGAAGATAAAATAATGAAATCAATAACTTAATACATCTATGGTTTGTAGAATTAGGTAAGGATTGTAACTACTCTGGTTCTAGCATAGTTCTCACATGCATTTACATAAGCTGTTATTCCTCTTAGATAAGAAACAACTAATGATGCAGGGCCAAGAGCTTGGCATTTTGTTACACTTGGGCGATCTTTCAATAGCAAATCATGTAAACCCTGCAAAACATTCAAATTCTACTGTGGTTGCATATATAAAAGATTTTCTGGAGTATTGGGTAGATCACATTGAGCCTTGAGACAGTTTTGACAGTTCTCTATGCAGTGATTTGGAACAAAAAAAAAAAAAACGAATTTCCCAATCTCAGTAGTGTCTACTTCCAATATCACAAATACTAGTGCAGGAATGAAAGCTTGTTCCACCAGAATCCCAGCCACATTTGCAGTTGATTTTTTTTGTGGTAAATAACAAATATAGAGTCACTTGAAAAGCCTTTTGAATCTCCAATAATTAATTGCAAAAGCCAATGGGTAACAATGTTTTGAACTTTTAACTTTCAGGCTCCCATCATTTTATAGACAATCATCTTGACTATCTCATACATAAACTGGACTTCAACTATTTAGCATATGATTAGTTATGCAAATTCTTGTCATGTAACTGCATTGTTACTGTTTTGCTCCTATAATTCAAAATTTAAATTATTTTGTAAGTATTTTGTAAATCCACTTTGGTATTCAAAACTGCCCGAATCCTTCTGGGCATGCTATCAGATTCAAGCATGTCTCTGTTTCCAGGTCTCTTATACACATTCCCAATGTTGTTACATACTCTGGTCGACTCGCTTGTGTACAATTACAGCATTTTCTTTAACTCTACCCACAAGTGTTTGGGTTGAGGTCTGGGGAAAACCTCTACTTCATTGTCATTGAACCATTTCTTCGCCAACTTCGGCGTAATAAATAGTCTTGTAGCATACTCACTTATAGCTCAGCATTGAGACCACCATCGATCCTGGTCAAGTATGCAACGCCTTTGGCTGTGAAACAACCCCATATCATCAGGCTTCCCCCATCGAACTTGATAGTTCCTTCACATTCTAAATCCATTAGCCACCCTTTTCCTTGTTTCTTCCAGACCCATTTCCACCCATCCAGTCCAGTCTACTGACTTTCGTCTCAACGCTCCAAACCATCCGTTTCCAATCTTCTACTGTCCACTGTTCATACTTTTTTGCAAACTTGAGCCAATGCTTCTTATGAGGATGTTGAAGTCGAGCCTTCTTTTTTCAGGCCAGCATTCTAGACTTGAGTAATGCACATTGCACGGTGCTAGTATGGACATCTGTGATCTCACTATTTTGAAGCCACCTCCATTGCCGTGTTTGTCGCGCCAGAACTTATAGACCTTGTGATGAGCTTGTTGATTCCGATACTTTGCCTCAATGTCCACCTCTTGGCTTTGGAATGGATGGATGGACTTCATTTTGTATTCTTATAACTGTCATGGCCCTCACATTATGCAGTTTAGCAATTTTCTTGTCCGAGATACCGCTATCGATGAGCTGGATGATGCTGTTTCTCTTTTCTTGGGAAATCTTAATGGCTGCTCCTTGATTCATACCAGTTACCTTTCGCTTGGGAATCAACCTAATAACACACTAAGCTATTAGGAAATATGGTTATAATTTGTATTATACAAGAAGAAAAAGATTGTTCTACCACCAGTAGCAAAACAGTAACAATGCAGTTACATGACAAGAATCTGCATAACTAATTATATGCTTAATAGTTGCAAGTCCAATTTATGTATGAGATAGTCAAGATGATTGTCTATAAAATGATGGTAGTCTCACGTTCGAAGCTGTATTTGACGGTGAGATATGGAGCCTGAAAGTCAAAAGTTCAAAACATTGTTATCCTTTTGTTCGTTAATATATATATATATATATATATATATATATATATATATATATATATAATTTTATTTTATTTTTTTTAATACATATTAAGAGTTTTTAAAGGCTTCCTATGTTTGTTGTTCTTTATGAGTCTATCAGATAAATTATACTAAGCAAAATATAAATGTAGGAGAATGAAAAGAAGGTGAATATGCTTAGGTCTAAGAAAAATATGATAGATTCCTATCTTATCTTCCACTTACAATTTTGTCTTGGCAGGTCATTGTAAAATAACTGACAGGTTGTGATTGTATCATTCAGCGCTAATGATAGCACCATGGAACTTGATATAATAAATGGAGGTTACTCAATAGCTTTTTCACATTACATAAAATGAATCAGTTACAAAGTTTTCATTGATATCTTTAGATAACTTCATGTCTTAAATATTGTACTTCATGTTTTGCACTTTATTCCAAACAAAATCCCCATGCTAATTCCATGAAGAACATAGCCGTTTTACTGTCATGTCATTGTGTCGGCAGACCATTTTTATATCTTGGATTTTATTAAGCAGCTTTTCTTAATTTAGTGTAGACTAAGTCTTTGTAGAGCAAATAGCATCTACATAAACACAATGCATCTTTTTACAGAAAAGTTAATCCCTGTTGAGGTATTTGCATTTAATTAGAATTGCATAGTGTGAAAATTAAAATTTGCTATCAAACATAATGAGAAGAAATAAAGTATCTTTAGTATTTTTGCCATATGGTGTAATGATGACGTATGCATTTCTGAAGCATAAGATTATTAAATTGCATATGTGGACTTCATGGAGTTTATACTTCATTAAGGCTTCTTCTTTGTATTTGTTAGCTTATCTCCTATGTGTAATATAAAGATATGTACACGTGTTCTAGCTATCAGAATTGTTAGATAAATTGGTATATTAAAAACACGACCGTGTGTTCCCCGTGGCCGTATTGCGGCCCGCATACTGTGGGTCCGCAATACACGGAACACAGGCCGTGTGCATTTCACATCACGGATGCAGACCCATTCACTTGAATGGGTCCGCAAATCTGGAGATGCGTTGTGGAACGGAAGCACTACAGAGTGCTTTCGTGGGGTTCCATTCCGGGAATCCGTTCTGCAAAAAGATAGAACTTGTCCTCTGTTTTTGCGGAATTGACGGATCGCGGACCCCATTCAAGTGAATGGGGTCGCGTTCCACATGCGGCTGTGAGTGAGTTAAACTAGGTTTGTGTAAATGTCCTGTTCTGGACCGAACCATTCGCAAGGGTCGTGGTGAAATTTAGAGGTATTCCCATCTGGGATAGTTTTAGTATATCAGTAGTATATGCCCTAAATATCTGACAGGTGGGAGACTCAGAAATGTATGAAAAGATTGGTGGCCACTTACTCTCTTGTTCTGCACCCCAGAAAAGAGGCGATGACATGGCTGCAACTATTCATAGTTTCACAGCTTCCATAAACTATGATGAAGAGAGCCACACACATGGATGGCCATGTTGTCTTCTCTCTGACATGGTGAACTTGTTACAAGTTTATAATATATACTGTTGACATGCAATCCATTTTTTTTTTTTTACATAGGGATAGGGGAGGATTGACCATAGACCCTACAGGGAAATTTCCCGGTGATGCCCAGGGAGGCTGCCCGTGTCCTTCTCTTGGCTTCTGGCCAGGTACATAGTGATCTGATGCTCTCAGCATTAATGTAGAAGGATCAGGGACTTATGCACCTAGTCAGCAGCTGTATGTGCCCTCCTGTATTGCTGTCCTTAATATGGTGATAGGGTAGTATTTTGTGCTGCATTATGGAGTTTGGTTTTACAGGGGCGGTATTTAGTGCTGCACTACGGGATTGCTGGCACTGCCTACTTCTGTTGTCCTTTCTAGCTGTGCCTTGTGTTGGCCCCCCCTATTTGTGTTGCACCGCCTTCTGTCAATATGGACTCACCTACAACTTTTAGCTTTTTTCCAGGGCCACTTTAAGTTCCCAGACCACGCATAGGAATGTCCATTTCAAGGATCAATCTGGGTACCACAAATGTACTGTATTTTACCAGACCTGAGGGGGTGCTGTATGACATGGATAAAAAAGGTATTCAGAGCGCATAACACCAGTCATAGTCCCAAATAGACATAACCAGTAACAGTTATGTGCTTTAAAGGGGTTATCCCATGATTAATGAGAAAAATGAAAATCAGACATCATATACTATATACAAATCTCTTTCTAACAAAGCTAGAACCAGCCCTGTACCTCACATGGACCAAGAGATCTCCACATTCATTGCTCTGCTAGATTTATATCAAGCTGAAAGCTCAATGGGCGTGTCTCGTTTCTGCTGCATCTAAGGAGGCGTTTCCATGCTCTCCCTATCACAGCTCAGGAGGCAGTTGAAAGATAAAACTGAGCATGTGCGGCCATCTAAGTGAACAGGACTAAGAAATAAGAAAAGAAAAAAACAGCAGGTGGCGCTATACAGATACATTTTATTGAATAACTGGCTATACTAAATGTTTAATTATATGAAATTACAAAAGTATTCATATCCAGGTGCTAGTTTAAAAACTAGAATACTTTTTGTGGGACAACCCCTTTAAGTTGCTTAAAATTGAACGCTAAACTCCCCTTATACCAATACCAGCCAAACATTGCCTACCCCCACAGTGGTGCTAGGTTAGGGGGTCTCACAAAATGGCATTGCGGGCCCCTTACAGCCTCAGGCTACAGGTGAGGTACCCTTGGTCTAATGTGTCTATAGAGTTTGTTAGCTTAAGATATGGCACAGAAGTGTGTTCTGCTTATTTGTTTGGCCGGGAGACCTTTGATTTAACTGCATTGAAAAGAATAGCTGGCTATACTTTACAATGCAACTGTAATAAGAAAAACAACTTGGCCAGTTTTGTTCCCAAAAGTGTAATCTAAGAACTGTTGTCTTGTGAGAGCAGGGAATTTTAATATAGCAGTTCAGAGGAGAACTTTAGGTAAGAAGTAGTAATCACTAATGTTATGTTTGAAGTGCTAGAATGAAAAGAAAAGTAGAGGCATGAGAGGAGTTCAAAAGGGACTGAAAGTGGTTACATTCATGTGTGAGCTTTCTAAACGGTTAACCTGTGATCGCCCACGTGTTTTTATGGCAGTTAATAATAGGCTTTGAATTTGCACAATCACCTTTTTAAGGTGGTACAGGTCTTAATCCCACAAACCTACAATCCTACAATAATGAGGACAATAACTATGATGATATGTAAGTGGTTTCAGAGGTATTGGGCTCCCACTGTCGCCTTTAGCACCCCACAAATGCAATTGCAGGGTGTGAATGCCCTTAGCAACTACTTTACTGACTAGTGATTTGTAAAGTGGTAGGACTATGTTCTCATCACGGGCATCTATGCCCCTTTTGATGGCCTTGGCAGCAGCTGCCTGACACTGGTTTCTACAGCTTAGTTTGCTTTTCTCCAAAAAGTCCTTTTCCATGTCAGTGTTACCGAGTGTTTTACCATTTAGTATGTACGGGTGACTTGCATTATTCCTTCCCATGTGCATAACCTTACATTTGTCAGTGTTAAAGGGAACCTGTCACCTGGATTTTGGGTATAGAGCTGAGGACATGGGTTGCTAGATGGCCGCTAGCACATCCGCAATACTCTCAGAAAACTGCAGGTCACAATTCAGCTGTAAATATCACACTTGATCGCAGTAAGTTGTCAGGCGAGCAATTCCACCTCAAAACCATTGACATTGAGTGCTGTAAACCACCTACCTGACAATTCACTGCTTTTGTGAAACTAACAGGACATATCGGAGAGGCACGAAAATCACTGCTGGAATCCCAGAACATGCTGCTGTAAAAGTAGTAAAAGTATGCAGCTTGTTGGGGGTTTCTGATTGTGCAATCTATCTTCTTTAAAGGGGTTGTTTCCAGGACCACTGCTCTGTCCTCCCCACTGGACTTGGTTTTTCAGACTGCAGCAGTGACATGCCCATATACCACACTGCAGTCAAAAACATGACATCATGGCTGCAGTGGCAGGGTGGATCGGAGCAGTGGTGCTGGAATTGAAGGAGTTCGGGAATCGTTTTTTTAAATTATTCTAGTAGTTTTCCTACCCTTTTCAAAATTATTTTTTACTCAAGAGCCCCCCGTTTAAAAAAACCTTGGCCGTGTGTGAGACATGACCCCGCTGTGGTAAGGCATCAGTGGTATTCATTGAATTGTGATTTTATTTTCACAAACACAAGAAAATATTCCAACAAACATTTCTCCTTATGATCTGTTACAGATGAGGGAAAAATCATACAATTTTGGTCTGATTTCTCATGAAAACACATGAAACTGCAGTTGTAAATGGGATTCGCTCACATTGTACATCTGTCCACTACAATAAATTATTGCAGTAGATAAAAATGCAACAAACTCTTCCTATGTGAAATGAGCTTTGGTGGGAGGGAAAAGAATGAGTTGGAAATTACTATTTATTAAAAAATCTAGTTTAAAGCCAGTATTCACTAATATTTTTCTTTCAGTGAGAGTCATTTGCTTGAAATGTGGCAGTCAATGATTGCTATCTTATTACCAGTCTAGTTATATACTGTATTTATCTATGTGTGGGTTGTAACAAATAGTTATTGTCATTACAAAGAGAATAATTGCAGATCTGAGATTAGGGAAAATTAAATCTCTTTCATTGTACTATACAAGTTATGGAAAGCAGCAATTCGGCAGAAAATCAATCACAGCTTTAGCTGTTTTCTATTGTGCTTCCTTCTGAAGCAATTTTTACTCCAATTTCCTACTTGTGATATGAAGCTGAAAATGAAATAATGCTTTAGTGGTTAGAAATAAACTCGCCAGCTGCTTAGGTCTTTTGCTGCGACATTTTTTCCAGCTTGATGCAGTGCAAGTTCACTTTGACGTGTGCAGGGTGTAATGGAGGATAAGATGATGGCATGCCAGTGTCGGTGTCCAAAACAATTAAACAAATTATCACAGATATTCAGTCATTTTAGAAAAATGATTTGGTCTTAGAACACCGGGCATAGTACAAGGTGACTGTTAGCTATGTTTTCAAGAAGGATTTTTAGTGCTCTACATATCTTGATTTGCACAATAATCCTTTTGTACCACTAGGTTAGAACAAATTCTGTAAATGTGGAGATTGATAGCTCTATGCTATGTGTATGGACATTAAGGGCACCATGGGCTGTTTGAGAAGTTTGGTCACCTCAGTGTGAGTACAATTTCATAGGTTTAGAGTCCATATCTACATACACAAACTACATTACACATAGCAATGCACACATAAAAACAGCAAATATACTACATAAATACATAAGGTCCTTTTAGATGGGACGATACAGCAGGCGATTGTTGGGAGGGAAACCTTCCTTCCTGGAAATTGCCTGCTCGTCAGTGTTCTCCTCCACAGCATGGGGAGGAGCGATCCCGAATGCCATCACTCTTCACTATACTGACTCGTTTGCCGGCAGTAGACGCTGTTTAGACAGCGCGATCTGCCGCCAGCGAACAATGATTTTTGTGTCCGCCTGAATGATCCATTACCCGATGATTGAGCATTTCGCTTGTTTATCGGTGGCACCTTTACACCACCAAATAATCGCTAATGAGCATTCCTATGAATGCTCGTTAACGATTATCTGGCTGATTCTCTGCCCATGTAAAGGGCCCTTTACATACAGCAGTGCATCCAGAATCCTTATCTAGTAGTGACTAAATAATAATTGGGAGAAGGGAAGGTTATTTCAAACACATCTGCAATTTTTTTTAACCCCTACAGGACACAATAAACTCTAAATATACCATTAGCAATAGCAATATATATGCCATATACCTCATCACATGTTAGGCTATGATATACCCAGTGCCTATGGCTATAAACATATGAAAATAACCTTCAAAGAAATTCCAGATCGCATACAAAAAACAAATCACATGACATAATCTTTATTATATCACATGATTAAAAACTGTTAAAAGAGAGGAATTACAGAAAGATGCAACATCATTTGAAAGGAGGAGACACATCCATAGGAATGGCAGTAATAATGTATACATGTATATTAGAGATAAGCAAATCACAATTTTTCTGAAAATGGCGGCTACACATGTGAGGACATGGGGCAAGAAACTCTGGTAAGGAGGGGTGACCCATAATGCCATGCATGCAGCCAATCAGCAGCCAGCCCTGTGATATCACAGCCCTATAAATACGGCGGCCATCTTGGATACAGACATTTTCCAGCGTTCAAAGTGCAGAGACAGAAATGAGAAGGTGCTAGGGACAGCAATAGGAAAAACCTCATTGTGAAAAAAAAAAAAAAACGATTTATAAGTGCAGAGAAAGGATAGGGAGGAATCATTTCACAGCATCTTAGTGCAGGAAGAGATGTCTGAAGGCGCTAGAGACAGTGCTAGAAAAGCGATTTACAAGTGCGGGGAAAGATTTTTGGGGGATACAAATAGCCATTATACAGCTCTGTCATTGCAGCAATTTTGTTTTGGGGTGCAAGTGCTATGTTGATATGTGGTAAAAGCGTTTAGTGGCGTATTTCAGTACAAAAATAAAAATATATACTCATTTCACTGTTCCAGTTATATGTGTTGAAAGCGTATTCAGTACAAAAATAAAAATATATTCTCAGTTCACTTCTGCAGTTATATGTTTTGAAAGTGTTTAGTGGCCTATTTCAGTACAAAAAGTAAAATATATACGCACTTCACTGTTGCAGTTATTTGTGGTGAAAGCATTTATTGGCCCATTTCAGTACAAAAATAAAAATATATTCTCAGTTCACTTCTGCAGTTATATGTGTTAAAAGCGTTTAGTGGCCTATTTTAGTACAAAAATAAAAATATATTCTCAGTTAACTTCTGCAGTTTTATGTGTTGAAAGCGTTTAGTTGCCTCTTTCAGAACAAAAAGAAAAATATATTCTCAGTTCACTTCTGCAGCTACATGTGTTGAAAGCGTTTAGTGGCCTATTTCAGTACAAAAATAAAAATATATACGCACTTCACTGTTGAAGTTAATTGTGGTGAAAGCATTTATTGGCCTATTTCAGTACACAAATAATAATATTTTCTCAATTCACTTCTGCAGTTATATGTGTTGAAAGCATTTAGTGGCCTATTTCAGTGCAAAAAGAAAAAAATACACGCACTTCACTGTTGCAGTTATTTGTAATGAAAGCGTTTAGTGGCCTATTTAAGTACAAAAAGAAAAATATATACGCAGTTCACTTCTGCAGTTATATGTGATGAAAGCGTTTAGTGACCTTTTTTAGTACAAAAAGAAAAATATATATGCAGTTCACTGTTGCAGTTTTATGTGTTGAAAGCGTTTAGTGGCCTATTTCAGTTCAAAAAGAAAAATATATTCTCAGTTCACTTCTGTAGTTTTATGTGTTGAAAGCGTTAAGTGGCATATTTCAGTACAAAAATAAAAATATATTCTCAGTTCACTTCTGCAGTTATATGTGTTGAAAGCGTTTAGTTGCCTATTTCAGTACAAAAATAAAAATATATATGCACTTCACTGTTGCAGTTATTTGTGGTGAAAGCATTTATTGGCCTATTTCAGTACAAAAATAATATTTTCTCAGTTCACTTCTGCAGTTATATGTGTTGAAAGCATTTAGTGGCTTATTTCAGTACAAAAAGAAAAAAAATACACGCACTTCATTGTTGCAGTTATTTGTGATGAAAGCGTTTAGTGGCCTATTTAAGTACAAAAAGAAAAATATATACGCAGTTCACTTCTGCAGTTATATGTGGTGAAAGCGTTTAGTGACGTATTTCAGTACAAAAAGAAAAATATATACACAGTTCACTGTTGCGGTAGAAGCGTTTAGTGATGTATTTCAGTACAAAAAGTAAAAGATATACGCAGTTCACTGTTGCAGTTATTTGCGGCAAAAGCATTTAGTGGCCTATTTCAGTACAACAATAAAAATATATACACAGTTCACTTCTGCAGTTATATATGGTGAGAGTGTTTAGTGACATATTTCTGTACAAAAAGAAAAATATATATCCGCAGTTCACTGTTGCAGTTATTTGTGGTGAAAGCGTTTAGTGGCCTATTTCAGTACAAAAAGAAAAATTTATACACACTTCACTGTTGCAGTTATTTGTGGTGAAAACATTTATTGGCCTATATCAGTACAAAAATAAAAATATTCTCAGTTCACTTCTGCAGTTATATGTGTTGAAAGCATTTAGTGGCCTATTTCAGTACAAAAATAAAAATATATACGCAGTTCACTTCTGCAGTCATATGTGGTGAAAGCGTTTAGTGATGTAATTCAGTACTAAAAGAAAAATATATACGCAGTTCACTGTTGCAGTTATTTGCAGTAAAAGCGTTTAGTCGCCTATTTCAGTACAAAAATAAAAATATATACGCAATTCACTTCTGTAGTTATATATGGTGAGAGCGTGTAGTGACGTATTTCAGTACAAAAAGAAAAATATATACGCACTTCACTGTTGCAGTTATTTGTGGTGAAAGCGTTTAGTGGCCTATTTCAGTATAAAAATAAAAATATATTCTCAGTTCACTTCTGCAGTTATATGTGTTAAAAACGTTTAGTGGCCTATTTCAGTACAAAAATAAAAATATATATGCACATCGCTGTTGCAGTTATTTGTGGTGAAAGCGTTTAGTGGCCTATTTCAGTACAAATATAAAAATATATACGCAGTTCACTTCTGCAGTTATATGTGGTAAAAGCGTTTAGTGACGTATTTCAATACAAAAAGAAAAATATATGCGCAGTTCACTGTTGCAGTTATTTGCAGTAAAAGCGTTTAGTGGCCAATTTCAGTACAAAAAGAAAAATATATTCTCAGTTCACTTCTGTAGTTATATGTGTTGAAAGTGTTTAGTGGCCTATTTCAATACAAAAAGAAAAATATATACGCACTTCACTGTTGCAGTTATTTGTGGTGAAAGCGTTTAGTGGCCTATTTCAGTATAAAAATATAAAAAATATTTTCTCAGTTCACTTCGGCAGTTATATGTGTTAAAAACGTTTAGTGGCCTATTTCAGTACAAAAAGAAAAATATATACACACTTCACTGTTGCAGTTATTTGTGGTGAAAACATTTATTGGCCTATATCAGTACAAAAATAAAAATATATTCTCAGTTCACTTCTGCAGTTATATGTGTTGAAAGCATTTAGTGGCCTATTTCAGTACAAAAATAAAAATATATACGCAGTTCACTTCTGCAGTCATATGTGGTGAAAGCGTTTAGTGATGTAATTCAGTACTAAAAGAAAAATATATACGCAGTTCACTGTTGCAGTTATTTGCAGTAAAAGCGTTTAGTCGCCTATTTCAGTACAAAAATAAAAATATATACGCAATTCACTTCTGTAGTTATATATGGTGAGAGCGTGTAGTGACGTATTTCAGTACAAAAAGAAAAATATATACGCACTTCACTGTTGCAGTTATTTGTGGTGAAAGCGTTTAGTGGCCTATTTCAGTATAAAAATAAAAATATATTCTCAGTTCACTTCTGCAGTTATATTGTCACTACCAGAGCTTTGAGACGTTCTCACAGCTCTGTGTCTCCACCCCTGTGATGATGTCACTTAGAGTTTGGAGGTGTTCTCACTGTTCTGTTTCTCCGCCCCTGTGATGAGGTCTTTACTCCCAGCTGTCTCTCCTGCGTTTGATTTCCCTGCCTTTAAATCACCCCTCCTCCTATTGCAGGGCGTGGATTATATTTCTCTTTTCAGTTGTAGCTCTGCCTTGAGTATCTTCACTTCTTAAGCTACTAGTTCTCTGGACCTGTGTTCTGCTGCTGCTGCAAGCACTCCGGATATTGCCAGCGGCCCTTGGATCCGTCTTCTCTGCGGCTGCAGCTCCATCAGCTAAGTGTGCAGACTTTGTTGTGTACCTGGTGATTTCCTGACTGGATCTGAGGTGGCCACGGTTCCCTCCATATTCTGAGCAGGGCATCGGTGGCCGTGCCCCTTCCACTATTGTAGGGGTTACAGGGCTCATCAGTCTAAGGTACGCGGGCATGCCTCGTTCCACCATTTGGATCCGGGAATGTGCTTTAGCAGCATAGGGAGAGTGTTGAGGGTCTGACAGGGGTCACCCTTTCTCTTCCCTAGTTTGGGTCCGGTCAGTAGCTCTTCTTACTGTGTATGCTCTGGTTACCCTTAAACAGCCGTGACATATATGTGTTAAAAACGTTTAGTGGCCTATTTCAGTACAAAAATAAAAATATATACGCACATCGCTGTTGCAGGTATTTGTGGTGAAAGCGTTTAGTGGCCTATTTCAGTACAAATATAAAAATATATACGCAGTTCACTTCTGCAGTTATATGTGGTAAAAGCGTTTAGTGACGTATTTCAATACAAAAAGAAAAATATATGCACAGTTCACTGTTGCAGTTATTTGCAGTTATTTGCAGTAAAAGCGTTTAGTGGCCAATTTCAGTACAAAAAGAAAAATATATTCTCAGTTCACTTCTGTAGTTATATGTGTTGAAAGTGTTTAGTGGCCTATTTCAATACAAAAAGAAAAATATATACGCACTTCACTGTTGCAGTTATTTGTGGTGAAAGCGTTTAGTGGCCTATTTCAGTATAAAAATATAAAAAATATTTTCTCAGTTCACTTCTGCAGTTATATGTGTTAAAAACGTTTAGTGGCCTATTTCAGTACAAAAAGAAAAATATATACGCACTTCACTGTTGCAGTTATTTGTGGTGAAAGCATTTATTTGTCGCTTTTAGGGGTGTTTTAATTTGCTTTTAATTTATTTAATTCAGCTAAAAGTATGTCAGACAGAGAAGTGAGAAGTGCGCAGGCAGAGGTCACAGCAGAGTAAGGGGGCGTGGCAGCAGGGGTCGCAGCGAGAGGCCTGAGCGCCCATTGTCATCTACCGGTCGTGTGTTTACCAGCAACCCAGCGGTTCTTGATTGGTTCATTTGGTCATCCAATTCATCCCAAGTGATATCAGACACCCCCAGCCAACAGTTGGTGCAGTTCGTCAGACACAACCCTTAGTTGGCATTGCCTGGGAGCAGGCCCTGTGCCCTCACCTGTCCTCAACCAGCCTCTGTCTTTTTCTGTTTCCTCACCGTGAGAAGTATTATATGCTGTAGGCTCAGCTTCACTTTTCAGCGAGGAAGAGCTACTAGAGGGCGGTCAGCAGCTACTGCCCATACAAGATCTGTAGGAGACATCCACCGCTTCCTCCGCTAGGCGGCCATATAGTGATGAGGAGAGTGGCGTGGGAGGTGGTGTTGCGAGCGGTCAGGCTCCTGACCCAGTGACTGTTGAGGAGGACATCAGTGACATGCAGACACTACTTGATGATGATGAAGCCGATCGCACTTGGGAGTCGGGTGCAGAAGGGGCTTCATCATCATCATCAGGAGAAGACTGTGGCAGCTTGCCTGTGAGGGAGCAGCTGAGCCAGCAAGGTGGTAGCATTGCTGGGAGTCAGCAGGGTGGCAGCAGTGGGAGGTCGGGAGCCAAACGTGCCCGAGGTAGACCGCCTGCTTCACAGCAGCCTACCTGCCCGGGAAGTAGTGGTGCAGTAGTGGAGCAGGGGTTCAGAGAAGAAGCAGCAGTAGCAGTCAGGAAAATCACCTACTCAGCGGTGTGGCAGTTTTTTGTTAAGCCGCCGCAGGAGATTAACATGGCCATATGTAGAATATGTGGGCAGAAGGTGAAACGTGGCCAGGGTGCCAATGTTGGCACCACGGCCCTGCGTCAACATATGCAGCGTCACCATAAAGTGGCCTAGGAGAACCGTGGCTCCGATGTGGTCCAGACTGCCGCAGCAGCCACTGCATTAACCAGTGACATGCACCCATTTTCAGCCAGTCAAGGCTCCACCACCTCAGCCGAAGGGAGCTGTCTGTTATTCCCATCTTCTGCTGGTGCAGATGTTCCTGCTCCTCCTCCTCCTGCTCCTCGTCAGTCACTCCATCAGCAATCGATCTCCGAATCGATTGCAAAGAGACAGCAGTATTTGTGCACTCATCCAACGGCGCAGAAGCTGAATGTGCTCCTGGCCAAGTTTCTGGTGCTGCAGTCCCTCCCTTTCCAAATGGTAGACTTTGCACCTTTCAAAGAACTGATGGCTTGTGCCGAGCCGAGGTGGAGAATTCTAAGCCATCATTTCTTTGCGAGAAAGGCAGTACCAGCCCTGCACAAATATGTAGAACAGAAGGTGGGCCAGTCCTTGAGCCTGTCGGTGTCTGCCAAAGTGCACAGCAGCGCCGATGTGTGGAGCTGTAACAAAAGTCATGGACAATACATGTCCTTTACAGCCCACTGGGTGAATGTGGTTCCTGCACAGCCACACAAGCAACTTAGTCAGGTCACGCCGCTTATGCCTCCATGTTGTCCCGCCGTTGGTCCTCCGACAGTGTCTACCTCTGCCTCCTCATCCTCCACCATGTCCTCAGCCTCCACTGCAGGGACAAGTCACAGTGCCCCTCCAGCATACCACATGTGCAGGGTATGGCGGTGTGATGCTGTTCTGCACCTTGTTTCCTTAGGCGAACGGAGTCCCAAGGTAGGAACTTCTCCGTGTCCTTGGTCAAGAAATCGAATCCTGGCTTTCTCCCCGACAAATCAAAATCGGAACGATGGTGACCGACAACGGGAAGAACATTGTGTTGCCAGTACGTCAAGGAGGGCTGAGCCATGCTCCCTGCATGGCACACGTGTTCAATCTGGTTGTCAACCGGTTACTGAAGTCTTCCATCCATCTGCAAGACATCCTAAAAATGGCCAGGAAACTTTGCATCCACTTCAGCCACTAATAAACCGCAAAGCACATTCTCGTTTAACTGCAGCAGCCGAACGTCATTCTCCAACATATGCTTATATGCAACGTTTCCACCAGTTGGAATTACACGCTGCATATTTTGGACCGGCTATACGAACAGAGAAAGGCTATCCACGATTTCTTAATGATTCAAGCGGATAGGAGTATTCCCTTGTGTAACTTTGATGTCAGCCAGTGGCAGCTCATGCGTGACACCTGCAGTTTGCTCAGGTCCTTTGAGAACGCCACGTTATTTGTTAGTCTCCAGGATTGCGGAATGAACAGTGTCATTCCACTGCTTCATGTCCTGGAACATATGGTGGTAACAATGGCTGGCCAGGAGACGTGGCGCCTAGATCTCACGGCCACATGAGCTCTTTGCGGGCTGAACTGGAAGAGGGGAAGGAGGACATTGGAGCACAGGCAATGTGTAGCAAAGTGGGTGGTTTTTCTACTAAGCTGACAGGAGAGGAGGGGCAGGAGCAGCCAGAGGAGCTACAGGGCGATGAGGAAGATGAGACAGAGGACCCAGACACACCGTGGCAGTATGCAGTGGTGATGGAGGCAGGGAGTCGTCCGAGTCACTTGCACAAATGGCCTGATGCATGCTCACTTGCTTGCGTAGTGACAGCCGAATTGTCATCATTCGGCATGGTGGCTGTCCACCTTGTTGGACCCTCGTTACCGGTCCAAAATGGGGGCCTTTATAACACCCACTGAGAGGGAGGACAAACTGAAATACTACAGAGACATCCTATGTAGTCATTTGGCCGCTGCCTATCTGCGCCATTGTCCATCCTCTCGCAGGTCTGACCGGGGGGGGCCCTCTGTGCTCACGTTCCACTGCCATGGCTGCTGGGGAGGGGTGGGGCGGCAGGAGCAGTTCCAGCTCCATCAGCAGCAGCCTGAGTCTACAGTCGCAGATGAGTAGCTTTCTTCACCTGCATAGTGAAGAAACTACTCACCAGCATTAGCAGGTAGACCTGGAGCAGAACCTGAACCAGCAGGTGGTGGCATACTTGGACAGCACCCTGCCAACCCAGATTGAAGATCCGCTGGACTACTGGACAGCCAAACTGGATTTTTGGCCGCAACTAGCAGAGTTTGCCCTGGAAAAGCTGTCCTGCCTGGCCAGTAGTGTGGCATCAGATTGGATGTTTAGTGTGGCGGGGGCCATAGTTACCTCAAGGAGAACTCCCCTGTCCACCCAAAATGTGGAGACTTAGTCAAAATGAATCAGGTGTGGATCATCCAGGATTTCCATCCACCAAAGACTGATGCATCTGATTGGACCATCTATGCTGCCTCATCAAATCATGAAGAAAGAGACTGGTTTCTTCTGGCTACCTACCTCAGCTACTACTCTGATGCTGCCACACATCTGATGCCATGTGCTTCTTCTTTCACCCACCTTTGTCAGTGGGTACTGGTATTGCCACCCACTGCCCCACTGTAACCGAGTCACTTTGTGGTCTCCTGATGCTGCTGCTGCCATCTCCACACTATTTCACCTTTGCACTGTGTGGTTTCCTGATGCTGCTCCTGCCATCTCCACTCTGTCACCTTGCCACTTTGTGGTATCCTGATGCTGCTGCTGCCATATCCACACTATGTCACCTTGCCACTCTGTGGTATCCTGATGCTGCTGCCATCTACACATTATGTCACCTTGCCACTCTGTGGCCTCCTCCTGATGCTACTGCTGCCGCCACCTCCGGACTCGGTCTTTGTGCTACTCAGTGGCCACCTCATACTGCTGCCACCTCCAGACTCTGTCATTGTGTCACTCGGTGGCCTTCTCCTGATTCTGCTAACTCCAGACTCTGTCATTGTGCCACTTGGTGGCCTCCTCATACTGCTGCCACCTCCAGACTGTCATTGTGCCACTCATTGGCCTCCTCATACTGCTGCCACCTCCAGACTCTGTCATTGTGCCACTCGGTGGCCTTCTCTTTATGCTGCTGCTGCCGCCACCTCCAGACTCTGTCATTGTGCCACTCGATGGCCTCCTCATACTGCTGCCACCTCAAGACTGTGTCATTATGCCACTCGTTGGCCTCCTTACACTGCTGCCACCTCCAGACTCTGTCATTGTGCCACTCTGAGGTCTTCTCCTGATGCTGCCAACTCCAGACCCTGTCATTGGGCCACTCTGTGGTCTCCTCATGATGCCGCCACCTCCAGACTCGGTCATTGTGCCACTCGGTGGCCTCCTCATACTGCTTCCACCTCCAGACTCTTTCATTGTGCCACTCGGTGGACTTCTCCTGATGCTGCTGCTGCCGCCACCTCCATACTCTGTCATTGTTCCACTCAGTGGCCTCCTCATACTACTGCCACCTCAAGACTCTGTCATTGTTCCACTCGATGGCCTCCTCATACTGCTGCCAACTACAGACTCTGTCATTGTGCCACTCGGTGGCCTTCTATTGATGCTGACAACTCCAGACTATGTCATTGTGCCACTTGGTGACCTCCTCATACTGATGCCACCTCCTGACTCTGTCATTGTGCCATTCGGTGGCCTCCTCATACTGATTCCACCTCACCACTATGTCATAGGTCCACTCTGTGGACTTCTCATGCTGTTTCCACCCTCGCCACTTCATGAATGGCCCTCTATTGTGGCTTTCGGCCTGACTGACATCATGATTTATTTGACCTTACTTCTAATCTGTCAGAAGGAAGGAAAAATGAGGCGCACAACAGATCCTGTCTATGTAGCAGCTGTAAGGCATCTATGGTTCCATGAGAATTGGCTTATGATTTGGTAGCCAAAAGCAGGCGTGGGTACAAAACACAGAAGTCATGCAAATATTCCATTCACATATCATCTCTGTTTAAGATCCACTCCTGTTTTTGTTTTGTTTTTTTGCATTAGCAATACTAATGGATATAATTGAGCAAATGCTGACCGAGTAAAGGGGGATGCTCCAGAGACAGGATCCGTTTCTTGTGGGTTATTGTTATGACAGATCAGAGGAAGGGCAAATTAATCAGTGACATCTACACAAACTTACTGCTGACACCCTCTCCACTCTGTCAGGGGGGCTTTACTTGTATAAGCGTTTAATAGAACAGGTTCTGTAGACATCTATATGGAATCAGCTGACAATGTTAAAAAAGGAATGTGCTTCTTCTTGGCTCCAACATCGACCTGTAAAGCTGAGTTCATACTTAAGTTATTTGGTCAGTTTTGGCCCCATGACTGCCCAAATAAGTGAAGTGTGCAGTGATTATAAGAGTGATGCCTGTCATCTGCATGTGATACTGACTCACAGTATTTCACTACCACCTGGTGTCATATGTTCCCTGAATCGCTCAGGTGTAATGTCTTCCCTAAAATCGCTCAGGTGTAATGTCTTCCCTGAATCGCTCAGGTGTAATGTTGTCCCTGAATCACTCAGGTATAATGTCTTCCCTGAATCGCTCAGGTATAATGTCTTCCCTGAATCGCTCAGGTGTAATGTCTTCCCTGAATCGCTCAGGTGTAATGTCTTCCCTGAATCGCTCAGGTATAATGTCTTCCCTGAATCTCTCAGGGGTAATGTCTTCCCTGAATCGCTCAGGTGTAATGTCGTCCCTGAATCGCTCAGGTATTATGTCTCCCCGGATCGCTCATGTGTTATGTCTCCCCTGAATCACTCAAGTGTTATGTCTCCCCTGAATCGCTCAGGTGTTATGTCTTCCCTGAATCACTCAGGTATTATGTCTCCCCGGATTCATTTTGGTGTCATGTGTTCACTGAGTCGCTCGGGTGTCATGTGTTCCCTGAGTCGCTTGAGTGTCATGTGTTCCTTGTTCATTCAGGGGTTATGTGTTCCCTGTTCATTCAGGGGTCATGGGTTCTCTGTAGCGCTCGAGTGTTGTGTGTTCCCTGAATCGCTCAGGCATGGTGTATTCCCTGAGTCACTCAGGTGCGGTTTTCTGATTCACTATGGTACTTCGGCTTTAGACCCACGCAGGGGCCCCTCTCCCCCCTTTTTAGTTTTTTTCATATTCCCCAAGTTAGCATGGGCAGGGTCGCGCAGTCCCCCCCCCCTTTCGCTGCATGAGGGACCGGCTGTTCGCATCCATCGCCGGGTATCGGTCCAACACAGCTTATTTCTTCACGTAAACAGGGCCTCAAGCCACCAGAGCTGCAAGCAAGCCACTGTCATAGCGCCAGGTTCCTCCTTCTCCAGGTAAGATCCAGCCACGAGGCTGCTGTTGCATCCTGTCCCTGCGTTAAGTATACTTCTTCACGAGCTTCCATTCATAGGTCTTCAGCTCACCGCAGAAGTTAGTAGCGTTGTTCATTTCATTCCAGGTAAGTAGCGATCCTCACTCTTCAGTCAAACCCATCCTCCTGCAGCTCCTGTTCGGTTGTCTGGGGGAGGGGAAACATTTCATCTGTTGCTTTCATACCTCCTCCATACAGCTTAAAGATGTCGCAGGCCCCGGAATCGGACGATAGCCTGTCTTTACCCGGGACCTCCGTGTCGGGGCGCGCCAGTAACCCCTCTCTGCAAAGCTGGACAATCCCGAAGCTCGTTGCAGAGCTCAACAGTAGAGGAATTCGTCATCCCGCCTCCGCGAGAAAGGCGGAGCTGTACCGTCTCCTAATGACAGAGCTGACGGGCTCCAGCGACCATCCCTCTCTCTCGTCAATCCAGCTGTCCCTGCTGCAGTTGCAGGCCACCATCGGCAGTCTGGCAGGTTCGGTAGCGGATATCCAAACCAGGATGGGGGAATTGGAGTCCCGGCCTCCGGCGGCGCCACCTTCCCCAGCCCCTCCGGCCTTACCTTCTACTTCCCAGGATGCGGCGCCAGGTACGGTCCGTGCCAGCCCCCAAATTTCCCCCTCACACTTCATCCCAGAAAATCTGAAAAGAGACATTCTGGCAGGGAGGGACGTCAACCTGGCGTCCATTCTCATTGCGTCAGTAGTCACCCTGTTGCAGGACGAGGTTCGGAAGGGATTCCTGCTGGGCCCGTTCAAATCCATCCCCTTCGCTACTTGGAGGATAAACCCCATTGGTTTGGTCTCCAAGCAGGCCTCCAATAAAAAACTTTTAATTTATGACTTGTCGGCTCCACACATATCGCCTATCCCCAGCCTTAACTCCCTGATCCCGTCAGAGGAGTTCTCTATGTCCTACGCGTCCATTGACAAAGCCATCCAGTACATCCTGCTGGCCGGGGAAAGGGCTTGGTTGGCCAAGGCCGACATGGCGGACGCCTTTAAGCTGCTCCCCAAGCTTCCCCAGTTGTGGCAATATTATGGGTTGCATTGGGCAGACGGGTACTATTTTGCCAACCGGCTCACCTTTGGGTCGAAAAGCAGCCTGTGGCTGTTCGACAGGTTCGCCTGTGCGCTGCATTGGATCCTTGTCCATCACGGGGGTCTGGACATGGTCATCCATTATCTGGATGACTTCCTGATCGTCGAGAAGCCCCAAGGCTCCCCCTCGGGGATGGCGAGCTTGCTCCAGCTGTTCGCCGGTCTCGAGGTCCCCGTGGCATCCGCCAAGACAGAGGGTCCAGGCACCGGGGTTACCTTCTTGGGCATCACCCTGGATTCGGTCCGCATGGAGGCTAGCCTCCCCGTGGCCAAGCTGGCTAAGATCAAGGCCACCGTTTCCTCCGCAGCCTCTTCCGGAGTCCTGTCCAAGCGGGAGCTCCAGTCCCGGCTAGGGTCCCTCAACTGTGCGTTCAAAATCATGCCACAGGGCAGGTCCTTCACTTCCCGACTCCTCAATCTCCTCCCGGCAGCCCCGGATCAGGACTCCACCGTCCGGCTGGACAGTCACGCCATGGCGGATCTTCAGATGTGGCAGGCTTTCCTGGCCGGGTGGAATGGCATCTCCTTGTTTGTGCCATCCCCGGATGCAGCATCTCCCACGGTTTTCACCGACGCCGCGGCCTCCCGCGGGTGTGCGGCCATCTTCTATCCACAGTGGTTGGTCGGCAGTTGGCCGGTGGAACTCCTATCCGAGGCTGAGGCTATGAGATCCTCTCCGCTGTTGGAGCTGTACCCAATAGTGGCGGCCGCCCACGTTTGGGGTCCACTCTGGGCGAACAAATCGGTCATCTTCAGGACAGACAGGTCCTGGTAGAGGTAATCTCCAAGGGGAGGGCCAAGTCTCTCAGGATCATGTCCCTGCTGCGTAGGCTTGTCTGGCTGTCCTTAACGTTCAACTTCCATATCTTCGCTTTCCATATCCAGGGAGCGCAGAACGTGGCGGCCGACGCCCTGTCCTGTTTTAATCTCGATGTTTTCTTTCAGGAACTCCCAGAGGCAGACCCCAGAGGCATTCCAGCTCCACCATACAGCTCCCTCCTGCTGGACTAGAGCCCCTGATAGCAACCACACGGTCGTTAGTCCAGCGGTCGCTAGCCGCCAACACCGCCAGGAATTATGACGCCGGGTTCAGAATGTTCAAGCAGTTCACTGACACCCATCCCCAAGGGGAGGTGGACGAGGTCACATTTATCATGGCCTTCATAGCCCATTGCCACGCCCACCGCCACCTCTCTTTTAACACCATCAAGCTGTATTTGGCCGGCATCCAGCACCATCGGATGCTCAACGACCCCTCTGCCAAATCCATCTTTTCGAATCAGGCCATAAAAGCCACCCTCAGGGGCATTCAGAAAGTTAGCGCGGCAGTCCAGGTGCGCAGGCAACCGGTGTCAGGTGAGCTTTTCCGCAGGTTATCCATAGCCCTAGACGGTCTCCCTTTTGGGCACTCAGCGAGCATCATTACCAAAGCAGCCATGTACCTCGGGTTCTATGAGTTTCTCAGACCCGGGGAGTTCACCTGCAGCGCCATCTCCCGAACAACCCTGCTCAGGCAACATCTCGCCTGGCACTCCGACCACTCCATCCTGTCCATTCCATCCTCCAAGACCAATCAAGCTGGTCCTCCCACCGAGGTGGAATTCTTCCCTACGGCCAACTGTTGGTGTCGCATCAAGGTGCTCCAGGAGTTCCTGCCCTCCCTCAAGTCTCCCGCGTTAGACGACCCGTTGCTCCCGATTAGCGGTAAGCCCCTTTCTTCGGCCCTGTTCGTCTCCAATATCCGCACCCTGGCGGCAGGGTTGGGGTACAACCCTAGCACGATATCCGGGCACTTCTTTCGTATAGGGGCTGCTTCCGCAGCATCCAGTCACCAGGTACCGGCGCACGTCATCCGCAAGATGGGTCGTTGGCGGTCGTCCTGCTACGCAAGGTACATTCCGAATCCGCGGCTTGAGATCTCCAGAGCCTTTCGTTCTTTGGCATTGTAGGTCCCATAATGCTCCAATAAATGCATTACACCTTACTCCGTGGCTGATTACCACTGAAGAAGGGGATATCTCAGCCCCGAAACGCGTTTGGTCGGACCCCCCTATCAACCAAAGGAGTAGTGCACTACCCATAAGGATAAAGACTTTTACCCAGCGTCCATGGAAAAACCCACGTAGAAAACTACACCGAATTGGATCCGAAGCCAAACCGGCGGACCCACGTGTATAAGTCTACGTCAGGGTAAGACTCTTTGGAGGAAAAGATAACGCAAGTATACTAAATCTGCGCAGGACGGCTGGAGTCGCATCAAGAGGGTAAGACCATTTCGACCTATAGGTCAATATACCCACAATCTAACAGGACACTACTGTTTTTAGCGCACACACAGCGGGACGCCGCTGTTTGCTCAACTTCTCCTTGCTCTCACTGCATGCGCTATTAGGCAGTACAAAGCCGCCTATGAGACACGGAGCCTTTTACGATAACTCCCAAGGAACTCTCCCAGACCAGTGCTAGCTATTCTCCGCAATTAGGCTACACGTATGCCACTTTAATGACTGCTATCGAACTCCATTTTAAATCACCGCAAATTATTTGGTATTTCAAGTGACCTAAGCCTTTTATGTGTTTTAAGTTGTATGAGTCAGTATTTTAGTGTCATCTATTATCTAGGATTTTATATAATAGTGCTCACCATCTATTGAAAATTTTATGATCATTACTTGTCCGATTATACAAATGTCAGTCTGAACATTATCTCTATTATTGTCTGTTTAAAATACTTTTAACCATTTTAACTATTAAAAACAGTGGCCAAATATCTGGAGGTGTGCCCAGTCTCTTTTCAATTTATACGATTTTCACTTTTTGAGTAGTGGGGTGTTACTACTCGACTGCGGGCACCCTGTATGGTGGTCATTCAGACCTGTGCGTCTTAAACTATTTTGTATTTACCTTACTCCGTGCCAGTTCTCTTTTTGCCCACTTATTCAGGCTTTACCTCGTCACTGGCTCCGGGCACACTCCAGCCAGTTAGGTCAGGACAGTACGTAGGCATGCCTATTCTGTTCCTCGTTCAGCTCCTACCACAAATAGTTAAGGCTGCATGCAGCCTGTAATTGTGGGAGGAGCGCACTCCCCCTATTTAAACCTTCTACTACAAGCAGGAGGGCGCCCGTTTCCTTGCCCCTCCCTCCCATCCCCTTTTTTCATTCACTCCTCCTGGGTGGCCCACTTATTCAGGCCTTACCTCGTCACTGGCTCCGGGCACACTCCAGCCAGTTAGGTCAGGACAGTACGTAGGCATGCCTATTCTGTTCCTCGCTCAGCTCCTACCACAAATATATATATATATATATATATATATATATAAATATATATAAATATATATATATATATGTTACTGCACCATAATAAATTAGGTGCATCTCATTTCAGGGCACAGGGATCAAAACGTGCCCTCATTATAATCCAACCATCTGTATAGAAAAGCATTGCCATATTAGAGCTAGCCAGTCTGCCTTGCCGGGTCTCATATTGTCTGTTTCCCTGTAATAACTTTTATTCTCATAAATATCGAATGATGAATTACTGTGAAAGAAGAATGAATATAATCAATTTGCAGTTTCTGTAGGGCTTCTCAGTAAATTTGCGGTAGATGTTTTGCAGATCAAGATTTGCTTTCACCACAAAACAATAGGCCCAGCAATGAGGAAAAAGAAAATTAGAAATTATAGTGACGCTTTCATGAAAAGTGAGTAACCTTATTAGGGAAAAGCCATTTTTCACCTTTAGGACCTCATAAAAATTTGTAATTTAGATTTATTATTGCATTGTATCAAACCTTTTGCATCTGCGGACAAGTTGTCCTTCCTACACACACCACTATGGGATATGTATAAGGTAGCACAAGCACACACCAAAAAACCCATAAAATAATGTAACGTAAAATAAGGTAAAATTTATAGTTTCTTTTGTCACAATAATGGGGATTTCTAGGTGTCGATTTATCAAAACTGGTGTAACGGAAAGCTTGCTTAGTTACCCATAGATTCCACCTTTTATTTCTCAAAGGAGCTTTGAAAAATGAAAGATGGAATCTGATTTGTTTGATGAATGCCCCCCTAGTGTCTTTTTTTAATCCTGCTTATTACAGCTATGTTTTTGGGTTCAGTGGCAGAAAACAATGCAATTCCCTTTCAAAAATATGTCAGACTAGTGAGAGTGAGAAAATAGACAGCCTTATTTGAGATAAGGAGACAGGTTTAAAGGGAATCTGTCACCATTTTTATGACATATACCCTTAGCAAAATATTGGATCACTTACTTGAATTGAACCAACCATTTTGCTAAAATCTCTACTGAATAGCTCCAGCTCAAGCCACATGAGCATGTATGGTATTATTTTTTTTATCAATTTTCCCTCAACAGCCTCTATCTGTAATTCTCATTTGTCCATAACAGCCTGTCAGTCTCACAAAATGGGATTAGAAGAAAATACAAAGGGAATGTTATCTTAGAAAGCAGAGTGTGGGGGCCCAAAAGAGCTGATAAGTGAAGAAAGGGACATTTTTCCTCTCATAAAATATATTACATATTTTCATATATTCTCCTATCCTATTCAATAGTGCAAATTTGTGTGAAAAGTTAGTGACAATTTTCAGTACAATGGTGCACATTGTTCCATACACCAGTTTTAGTAAAAATGCTGCCATATAGAGTCTTGGGTACATAACAGTATACAGATAGGGTCAAATCTACTTACTCCAACTCAGCTATTTTAAAGGGAATGTGTTAAAAGAAAATAGCTTTTTTCGTTAAACATTTTTAAAAAATTTTTATTTGTGGTAGTTGATATCACAGCATATGTTCTCCCTCCTGACCTCTGCACAGGTCACAGAACATGCCTAGAAAAATCTCCCATAGAAGTCAGTAAGTCCATTCCAGACTGTTGTGCCTGGGGACCATGTGTCTGCACTCAAAGAACAAGAAGTCTTGACATATTTTAGGCCTAGTAGTGACCAGTGCAGAAACTGAGTAATATTGGGATTTTTTTCAATATAGTGACATGGCCAATTAAAAAATCACCAAACATTCTTACAAAATATGTTTAAAGGGAATCTGTCACCTCTTCTGAGCTTTTTTAAAAGCAGTACTTCATGAATAGTACTGCTTTCCCTGAGTCAGAATCACTAGGTTATATTTCCATTCTCACCCCAATTCCGCTGCTGTGCACCTGCAAGCCGACACTGGAATAAATTGTGAGGACTCATGATCATGTGCACATAATGGAGAGAACTCTGAGGCTGGGTTCACACCTGAGCGTTTTACAGCGTGTTCCTATGCGCTGTAAAACGCTCAACAAGGAGAAACCAATGGTTCCCTATGGGAATGGTTCTCACCTGGGCGTTTTACAGCGCGTACGATCGCGCTGTAAAACGCCCGACGCCCCAAGAAGTACATGAGCTTTTTTGGGGCGTCTTGTCGCGCGTTCCCGTACATAGACTTTCGGGAACGCGCGATAATGGGCGTTCGCTTGTCTCTGTATGCGCGATTGCAAACGCCGGTACAATCGCGCCTACAGAGCGCTCCTTTCATAACGCTCAGGTGTGAACCCAGCATCAGTGTATTCCAACGCCGGTATGCAGGAACACAGGGAACAAGGGTAAGCATGGACATACTGATCAATAGTTATGAGTAGCAGCACTATTCAGGTAATACTGCACTTAGTAGGGTTTGGGGTAAGTGAAGGTTCCCATTAACATAAATACTTGACTTAAGCAATAGGTAATTTTCTGATGACACATTCCATTTAAGGTCACCACCCAAGCCTGAATTTTGATCATTATTAAAGATATTTTACTGATAGGTATTATTATCACATACATGCTGACAGGGCTCGGTTTCCTGTCCCAGAATAGGGTCACTGAAGGGGTTAATTGTTGTAATGTTAAATTAAGTGAAATTTTTTGATTGACTGGATTTGTATACCCAACAGCATTGTATGGATAAGGGTTAACACCTTGCTCGGAGATAGACCTGAGTATGCCCCCTAGACAGTGAGTTGAGAGCCCGTGCTTAGCTCAGGAAGAGAGGACCTATGTTATATGAGCATTGATTGTAGTGGATGGCACTCCTGGGTATGATGTTCGGTGCTCAGTGGGAGGGGTCAATCACAATATATACAGAGAAACCACGGCACTCGATAAGTCGTTTTTCAAAATTCAATTCATTTATTTGTTGTCCATCCCAAAAGGATCTTTTTTATATTGCAATTGGCCAATTGCAATATAAAAAAGATCCTTTTGGGATGGACAACAAATAAATGAATTGAATTTTGAAAAACGACTTATCGAGTGCCGTGGTTTCTCTATATATACTATGTTATATGAGCTTCTCAGAGCTAGCCCTGAGTTTCATAGAACCATCATCTCTAAAACTAGAGCTAGCCAAGCAAGCTACTCTACTAAAAAATTGCTCCAGAGAGAAAATAAACTAGAAGGTCCAGAATCTACAAGGCTTTGCATTGGAGTCAGTCATCTAGGTATTGTGCTTGTTTATGGCAGAAAGAGACTTTGCTGCTGTGAGACAGTTTGGTCAGCCATATCTGAATTCTGTAGCGCTCAGCCCTGGAATTGCAGAACATATACCCAGAACCTCAATTGCAAACCCAAGGTTCTGTACAGAGATTTTAGAAAGACAGAGAGAAGGTATACCGCAACCCCCTTCATCGCTGCTATCCATAAATTGCTATTAGTGAGGAATTGCACTTTGATCTGCTTGGAACTATGTCTTGATACTGTTTGATGTACTATTACTCGTATCCTGCACTTTAAAAGAGACTTATTTACTTATATCTACTGGCCTGGTTACTGACTCCTCCATCATCTGCCGGCCACTTAATCCACTCCCCTGCCTTGCACCCTGCCAAAACTCTTAATATCAAGGGCACCACAATCACCACCAAGTAGGAGCCCCAAGTCCAGGATGTGCTGTCAGGGAAGAAAGGGTGCGCTCTCCTGACACTGTGTGGCCCCAGTGAGAGCCAGAAAGGGGTATTTACCCCTGTGAGAACTACCACCTTCAAGGCTAAAACTACCACTTCCATCCTCCTCTCCTGTATGGTCTGCCACATACATACCTCTACAGGGCTGGACTGGCCCACCATAATGCCACCCAATTCTCTCTGGAGCCAAGGTTCTGACGTGGTAATGGACTGCAAAGATCTGGCAGCAAACAACCTAATTTAAAGAAGCATGCCAGTTGTTGTTTTTTTATTTAACATATAATGCTAACTCACCACCAGTATTCTAGCAATGCAGTTTGTTACACCCAAACTCAGTTGCATCCATATATTTTAAACCTCTTCATTATGGGCATCTGGTCATGTGACCTCAAGTCTGATCAGTCTTTCAGAGCTTGCTCTAATGTGTGATCAGTAACTCGATCTTTCCTGTGTGGCTGACTTCCTGTGAACTACAAGATGACATCACCAAGGAAATCCGTCCTAGCAGCTCCCAGGCCCCTCCCCTCTCCACACTCCATGTTCCTCTGTATATTTATGTATTCTGTTAGAGATATAATGTCTTCCCTATCTGAAGGACCAGGAGTGTGATACAGTTGGTAAGTGTATACAGTGATTAGCTGAAGTTGTATATAGTAAATCTCTTGACTCACAGCGCCCGTCTGTACTATCTGTCTGTGCTGGCTCTATGTAGGTCTATGGCATGTAGCTTCATACGGGTCTCCCTGCCTCCTGCATATAACAACTGACAGGGGAGAGGGACCGTGCTATGTGAGGGGGCAGCAGTTCTATGTCACTGATCTGTCATGGTTTTATTTTCCCATTCATATAGATGTTTGAGGGCTTGTTTTTTTACTGGAAAAATTGTACTTTCTATCTAATGGCACCATTTAATATTGTATACAACATAGTGGGAAGCTGAAAGAAATTCCATATGGGGTAGAATTTCATTTCTACAGCTTTCCTTTCCAGGTAAAAGTAACCTGTTACCTTCATTCTGTAGGTCAGTACGATCACAGAGATACATTTATTTATTTTTAACGTTTTTCTTGTAGTTTATTTATTTATTTATTTTTTTATTCATTTTTCTTTCCATCGCTATATTCTGACCCCCACAATTTGTTTTATATAAGTTGCTATAAAGGCTAATTTTTGCAGGGTGATCTGTAATTGTTATTGATAGCATAGGATGTTTATGACTTTTTGATTCCGTTGTATTCAACTTCTTTGGGAGGTGAAGGAACTAAAAAATGGTGATACAGCCATTTAGATAATTTTTTTTTTCTGTTACAATGTTCACCGTACGGGATAAATACTTGGGATGTGGCAATACTAATTTTGGTTTATTTTAACTTAGGGTACTTTCACACTTGCGACAGAGGATTCTGGCAGGCAGTTCCATCGCCGGAACTGCCTGCCAGACCTGTCAAAACGTATGCAAACTGATGGCATTTGTCAGACGGATCGGGATCCTGATCCGTATGACAAATGCATTGAAATGCCGGATCCATCTCTCTAGTGTCATCCGAAAAAAGCTCATCTGGCATTTAATTTTTTTTCACATTTTTTGCGTTCTAAGCATGCGCAGACCGCAATGCCAGATCCGTTTTGCCGGAACACTCAGGGCCGGATCTGGCATTAATGCATTTCCGGCATTCCGGAAAGTGTTCCAGAATTTTGGACGGAGATAAAACCACAGCATGCTGCGGTTTTATCTCTGTCCTGAAAAGTCAAAAATACTGAACTGAAGACATCCTGATGCATCCTGAACGGAATGCTCTCCATTCAGAATGCATGGGTATAAAACTGATCAGTTCTTTTCCGGTATTGAGCCCCAGGGAAGGAACTCTATGCCGGAAAAGAATAGCTCTACTGTGAAAGTACCCTAACTTTTTCACTTATTTTTAGTCCTGATAAGCAACTTAACATGTGATCGTTTCTCTCATAGACTGCAATGATTTACCATTGCAGTCTCTGGGAAAATTAGCTGATTTTCCCAGTCAGGCAGGGCTTTATAAGGACTTAGCTATGACAAGTTTCTGAACTTCAAGAAGACTCGAGGCTGCCATAGCAACCAAATGCATTGAGGAGAGAGGCAGTCCTTTGGTCCCCAGGAGTGCAAAAGCTCAGATGCCGTGGTCACGATTGATCACATTTGAGGAGTTAAAGTCTGTGATTGGCATTATCACCAATCATGGACTCTGCCATAAGCGTCTGCTGTAACACCTGCTCAGCTTCTGAGCAGATACCATCTTTAAAGATCCGTCATTGGCATATATGCACACCCGCAGAAGGGAAACACAATGGTGAATATAATATATTATTTTAATGCTTTAAGAACACACCCCTAAAAATGATATAAAACATACATAAAAAACGCACACAAATCGTCTGATCTACCGTTGTGTGCACGACCCAGCACAATAAACATACAATGGACACGTGCTAGATAGCTTACATGATGTCCGACACTATCAATGAGATACGGTGGCAATGTCCCAATCCACTATTGTATGGTAGTAGTGCCGACAATATTCCAGTCAGAGTCCTAATTGCGTGTAATATAAAGTGTGCTGATATAGCTGCAGCGCTATGGCCACATCCAGATGAAGCAGTAATAGTAGTGGAGCAGCCCAGTGCCAGTGTCCGGTAATGTGGGCGTTCAATAGTATATTGCTGTTGCTTCACAGTTGCTATTACTTCACAGTAAGACTGATAATGAAAAAATTACTTACAGTCTCTTGCAACTTGTGACTTGTAGTGCTCACATATGAGCCCGATCTTACCCCTCTTCGCTGTCTAACCGCAGCGCTGTTTCAAGATAGCCGTACACTCGCAGCGTCCCTTGTGGTGTACTCGGCTATGCGTGGTGTCCCACGTGATCTGGTTGTCTGGGGTGCCGGATGGACGCTCAGCTGACGTCACTGCTGTGCGACTATGCCTCCGGTTATGTAATGAAGGAAAATATTGTGCGCTTGTATCCTTTATTGTCGGGCTTTCTTGCTCTTTCTGTGAATCCGCGCTCACTCTGCAATGCCAGCCGCGTTTCAGGGTCTTCCGCCCCTTCCTCAGTGGCCAACTGAGTGAGTGGATTCTGTGGCATTGCGTCTGGCATTCGCGTCTGGCATTGCAGAGTGAGCGTGGATTCACAGAAAGAGCAAGAAAGCCCGACAATAAAGGATACAAGCGCACAATATTTTCCTTCATTACATAACCGGAGGCATAGTCGCACAGCAGTGACGTCAGCTGAGCATCCATCCGGCACCCCAGACAACCAGATCACGTGGGACGCCACGCATAGCCGAGTACACCACAAGGGACGCTGCGAGTGTACGGCTATCTTGAAACAGCGCTGCGGTTAGACAGCGAAGAGGGGTAAGATCGGGCTCATATGTGAGCACTACAAGTCACAAGTTGCAAGAGACTGTAAGTAATTTTTTCATTATCAGTCTTACTGTGAAGTAATAGCAACTGTGAAGCAACAGCAATATACTATTGAACGCCCACATTACCGGACACTGGCACTGGGCTGCTCCACTACTATTACTGCTTCATCTGGATGTGGCCATAGCGCTGCAGCTATATCAGCACACTTTATAATACACACAATTAGGACTCTGACTGGAATATTGTCGGCACTACTACCATACAATAGGGGATTGGGACATTGCCACCGTATCTCATTGATAGTGTCGGACATCATGTAAGCTATCTAGCACGTGTCCATTATATGTTTATTGTGCTGGGTCGTGCACACAACGGTAGATCAGACGATTTGTGTGCGTTTTTTATGTATGTTTTATATCATTTTTAGGGGTGTGTTCTTAAAGCATTAAAATAATATATTATATTCACCATTGTGTTTCCCTTCTGAGTGTGCCCCTTCATACCTGCTTACACCTCACTTGCTCCTTGTTGGTCCTGAGGGTAGGACCAGAGGGTGAGCACCTTATCCGTACGGAGAGGGGGTGAGCCGCTGTACCTTTCTTATATATGCACACCCGATGTTGGGAAATGGTTAAACTTCATTTTAGAAAACAATTCAAACTCTTTAGTTTTAACTTATGTTTAAAAGACAAAATCATTTTGATTTGCTGAAATGTAATGTATTTTGTTCCAATTTGTTATAGAAAGCAATTAACAGCGGATATTTCATTCACAATGACAGGAATTGTGCTGCTGGGTTATCTATCATGAAATGATGTCCCATTGATTGTTTTCCAAATGTGCTGTCTATCTTGACTCCTGGCTGGAGTCCTTTTTTTTTAAACCTCAAAATATATAATTTTGTTTGGCAGAAATGTTGAACTGAACCATTTTTTTTTTCTGGCCTTACCATTCCTTTATCTTCAGCTACTCTGAGACTGTCTGCTGTTTATTGGCTCAGTCTAGGATGAAGATGAGGACTGAGTCTGAGCTGGCAAAAGCTGAAAGCTGCTGCTGTCTCTCAGACATTTGCTTCCTCCAAGGCTTAACGTTATAGTCTTTTTTTCAGGTTTGTGTCCTGGGCTGTTGGAGTGTTAGCATTACATAAGGTGCATAAGGAGATTCTGACAAAGAATCAAACTACTGTTCTATTGGTTTATCAGTATGGCAATATTTATATTAATTCATATATTTAGTTTCTGTTAAATATGACATTATCATACCCTTGCTGACTGCCCACTGGCTATATACATCATATCTGCACATACAGTTTCATAGCAGGAGCAGGTCGGGCCCAGCTGTGAGACACAGCGGGGACCCTGAGAAGAAGACAAGAGCGGTTTATTACTGCTTCTGCCTTCTCCTATGCCAGGAGGACATCGCTACATGAGCGCATGGGTGAGAGCAGGAACAGGCAGAGTTGCTTCCTCTGTTAGTCCAGAAGGTCACGTGACCGCCAGGGGTGTCTAGGGCAGGGTCAGGAGCAGATCTGCAGGAGAAAAGTAAAAAAATAGTAATAAGTCAGTGTCCTCCAGAGGTCTTTTTATGACCTCCTGGGGAACATATTATGTGCAAAAAAAAAATTAAAATATAATTAAAAATAATAATTATAATAATAATAAAGAATACAAAAAAAAAAAATGCAGTATTTTTAATAAAATAAATAAAAAATGCAGTCGCTAATTGAAACCATTAACATAGTTGTCCCTTTCACTCAAACCTATACATATTATATATGAAAACGATTGTCACAAAATAGGGAACGCATTGCAATAATTTTGTGTAAGTTTTAAGATTTAAGAAATAAAAAGCTATAATTTAAAAAAATACTTTTTAATATCTAGCGGTTTTCCTCCAAATTAAACCTAAAAAAGTAAAAATAAATGTCTAAAAAGCCATTCTAATAAAGTAAAAAAGTATTTAAAAAAAATTACAAAAGATATTTTGGTAGTCAAATAAAAAAGCTAGGGTCATTAAACCACCACGTGCACAAAATCACAAAATGTTGCCTGGACATTCAGACCTTTTTTGGGCCCGGTCATGAAAGGGTTAATATGTAAATTCATAAAGCAGCCCAAAAGCTCAAGCATTATGATTTTAACCATTGGTGATCATCTATCATCTGTTTTAATAGTAATCCTGTAACCATATGTAAAGATACATGAAGCCCTGTAGTGTTATAGATCTTTCTGTAATGATCACGTGTCATAAATGGTCTACAGAGCACAAATATATTTTAACATGTTGAGATTTAAAGTATAACTTCAACTATGATAATTAGGAACTGATAATGAGTTTTATGGTCTGATACTGAACTAATGTACTGATAATGAGTTTTAGAATATATCTTTATGGGGGTCATTGAACCATTTTTTAATTACAGAGCTCCAAATGTCTTTCTTTCCTTCACACATATATAAAGTTAAGTGTAAAAATGTTTGTGGTCGTTTATCAAACTGGTGTAAAGTAGAACTGGTTTAGTTGCCCATAGCAACCAATCAGATTCCACATTTTATTTCCCAAAGGAGCTGTCAAAAATGAAAGGTGGAATCTAATTGGTTGCTATGGGCAACTAAGCCATATATATACAGATTTACAGAAATGAATGAATTGATTTTCATAAATCACATTTGTTTAAAATCAGCCTCCTGAGGCTGGCCCTACTGCTCAAGACTCCCCCCACCCCCTTGATTGACAGGGCCATACATTTTACCTGGCCCTGTCAACCTTGTGCTTGTACCATTGCTCCTAGTGTCTGCGCAAACGCATAGAATACATAACATACGGTGAAACGTGAAAAAAATCTGTACATCATTTTGGACATGAAAACTACAATAAGTCATTCTCTAAGTTGGATGTATGCTTCAACATGCATGCAAGCTACTATTTTCTCTAGCAATAAGCATTTTCGACTGAATTTTTCAGTGTAAGTTTTTGTTAGAATAATTGTAGTAATCAGGATAAGATTGGAAAAATGAATAGTATAAAAAGACAGACAGATCCTAAAGAAGACCCTTTTAAATCCAAGTACATCAGAAAATTATCTAAAGTTATGTACAATTAATGTTTTATTCAAGTTAGTGCACACAGGATAAATGGGTATCTGTATGAAGGACAAATCGGTGCATTGGTTGAAGGTTTTTATTGTAAATCCGAGAGGTAAAAAAGGAACAATTCAATCTGGAATTTAATAAACTGATATTTTATTACTAGTGAAGAAAATTGTTAGAATTAACATATCCTATAAAAGAGGTTGAGCGAGGAAATGAAGGCTTCTGGCCTCACGAGTTCCCCTGTGTGGGATGATGGTGACATAGTAACATAGTACATAGGAAAAAAGACATTTGTCCATCCAGTTCTGCCTGTCATCCTGCAAGTTGATCCAGAGGAAGGCAAAAAAAACCCTGTGAGGTAGAAGCCAATTTTCCTCACTTTAGGCATTTAATTTGTTTTCTTTTTCTTTCTCTGCGCCAAACTTCTTGACGTAAGGAGTGTTGAACTTGACTGACATTGCATTATTTTCCAATCTAGTTAACTAAAAGGGAGGTTTTTCATTGTAATTTTATAATAAATGATTCTTTAATTGTGTTGTTTGCTTGTCAAATTCCGCCGCCTGATAATAGAAGACATGATATAAAGACTCAAATACAAAGGCCATATCGGCGCATTCTCTTGTAAATACTGATCTCTATAAGTTACATAGGGTAGAAGGGCTAAAGACTCATATGGATGTCTTATACATCTGGTCCAGACTTCCAGAGAAAGAGATTTTTAATGTTGGATCATTTATTATGAAGTTTTTTGTGCCATATTTTTTCATAGCAATGTAAGGCGTATTCACATCATGTGAAAGCTTTAAACGCATTATCCCATAATGTAAAAAATATAAATCATACATAATCTAGTACCTGACAACCTCTTTCTACAAAGCTAGAACCAGCCCTGCACCTCACATGGATCCAAAAATCTCCTCATTCATTTTTCCAGTAGTTCTGCTAGATTTATTTCAAGTTGGCAGCTTAGGGTGCACATCCTTCCTACTGCAGCTGGTGGCCGTTCAATGATAGAACTCAGCATGTGTTTCCATCTCAGAGAGCAGGACAGAGAAATTAGAAAAAGAGCAAACAGCAGGTGGCGCTATGCAGAGAGATTCCACTAAATAACTCAGTAGCTATAAATTTTAATTGCGTGCAATTACAAATGTATTCAGATCCAGGTGCTGGTTTGAAAACTTTTGAATATTTTTAACATTTATTGCATATGCTGGGGAAAATCTGGGGATATTAGCCAAGACATATGCCAGTGTATAACCTACATCATAGATGGCCCTCCGAATATACTTCTTTTTTTTTTTTTTTTGCTGCAATGGTCAGCTTATGGGTAGACTATGATTATGCTTTTTTTCATAAAAATAAAAAATAAAAATTGTACTAATGTATTCCTGGCCAGTGGATGCCAGAAATAAAGTTTTGTCCACTGTTTTGTCTATAGGTATTTATGGACTCTTTCAATGAAAGTAATGTGAACACAGACTGGGAAAGTGAATATATTTTTGTAATTTTTTTTTTACTATTATAACTAAAATTGGGGCAAACAGGTCCTGGGGCCAGGAATTGTTAACTCTCTCTCATGATATGAGCCATAATAATGAGAAACTCTCCTGCATGTTTCAAACTAAAAAGCTACATCTGTATTTTAACCAAATATTTTATTGATTTATTCTATTAATGTTCATTTAGAATACTAAAACGTATAATATTTTGTTAAGTTAAAATGTATAAACCGGTTCTGTATGGAAATATCACCAAAATCCTGTAACATACTATAATGATTTTATAATGTGACCAATGTGGTTCATTTATCAAAGTAATGTGAAAGCATGTAAAGGAATATAATATATTATCACTGGGTCCATTAAAGGGTATTAGCAGAGAAAATTAGGGTATGGAATGGCGCAGCTCTGGTCTTTTATCATCTTATATGGCAGCATATGTGAAATGTCAGTTCAGAATAAGGAAATTGATTAACTAAATGCTACTACTGTAACCTTACTAAAACAGCTTTATATTGCATTTAATATTCATCAATCTGCTTCAATATGTTTTCCATACTGTTAGTAACATAGTAACATAGTTTATAAGGCCCAAAAAATATTTTTTTTCCATCCAGTTCGGCCTGTTATCCTGCAAGTTGATCCAAAGGAAGGCAAAAAAAACCTGTGAAGTAGAAGCCAATTTTCTCCACTTAGGGCTGTTTCACACGAGCGGATGCCGTGCGTGACATCCGCTCCATGAAAGAGTGCCAACACCCGATGCAGACTGCAGAGACACGGAGCATTAACATGATTAATAATGCTCCGTGCCTCTCTGTGACCTCTTTACTACGAAATCACAGTGACAACTTTATCTCACAGTGATTTCGTAGTAAAGAGGTCACAGAGAGGCACGGAGCATTATTAGTCATGTTACTGCTCCGTGCCTCTGCAGTCTGCATCGGGTCTTGGAACTCTTTCACGGAGCGGATGTCACGCACGGCATCAGCTCGTGTGAAACAGCCCTTAAGGGGAAAGAAATTCCTTCCCAAATCCAATCAGGCAATCAGAATAACTCCCTGTATCAACGATCCCTCTCTAGTAGCCTGTAATATTATTACGCTCCAGAAATACATTCAGGCCCTTCTTGAATTCCTTTATTGTACTCACCATCACCACCTCCACAGGCAGAGAGTTCCATAGTCTCACTGCTCTTACCGTAAAGAATCCTCTTCTATGTTTGTGTACAAACCTTCTTTCCTCCAGACGCAGAGAGTGTCCCCTCGTCACAGTTACAGTTCTGGGGATAAATAGAGGATGGGAGAGATCTCTGTACTGTCCCCTGATATATTTATACATAGTTATTAGATCTCCCCTCAGTCGTCTTTTTTCTAAAGCAAATAACTCCAATTTTGATAATCTTTCAGGGTGCTGTAGTCCATCCCTTCCAGTTATTTCTTTAGTTGCCCTCCTCTGAACCCTCTCCAGCTCTGCTATGTTTGCCTTGTTCACAGGAGCCGTACACAGTACTCCATGTGTGGTCTGACTAGTGATTTGTAAAGTGGTAGGATTATGTTCTCATCACGGACATCTATGCACCTTTTGATGCAACCCATTATCTTATTGCCCTTGGCAGCAGCTGCCTGACACTGTTTTCTGCAGCTTAGTTTGCGGTTCACCAAAATTCCTAGGTCGTTTTCCATGTCAGTGTTACCCAGGGTTTTACCATTTAGTATGTACATGTGACTTGCATTATTCCTTCCCATGTGCATAACCTTATATTTGCCAGTGCTAAACCTCATCTTTCACTTCTCTGCCCAAGACCAATCTATCCAGATCCATCTGTAGCAGTATAGTGTCCTCTTCAGTGTTAATTACTTTACATAGTACACTATGTGTGGTCTGACCAGTGATTTGTAAAGTGGTAGGACTATGTTCTCATCACGGGCAACTATGCACCTTTTGAAGCAACCCATTATCTTATTGGCCTTTGCAGCAGCTGCCTGACACTGGTTTCTGCAGCTTAGTTTGCAGTTCACCAAAAATCCTAGGTCGTTTCCCATGTCAGTGTTACCCATTGTTTTACCATTTAGTACGTACGGGGGACTTGCATTATTCCTTCCCATGTGCATAACCTTAGATTTGTCCGTGTTAAACCTCATCTTCCACTTTTCTGCCCAAGACCAATCTATCCAGATCCGTTTGTAACAGTATAGTGTCCTCTTCGGTGTTAATTACTTTACACAGTTTAGTGTCATCTGCACAAATTTAAAATTTAATGTGCAAGCCTTCTACAAGATCATTAATAAATATATTGAAGAGAATAGGGCCCAATACTGACCCCTGAGGTACTCCACTAGTGACAGTGACCCAATCTGAGTATGTACTGTTAATAACCACCCTCTGTTTTCTATCATTGAGCCAGTTACTTACCCACATACAGATATTTTCTTCCAGTCCAAGCATTCTCATTTTATATACTAACCTTTTATGTGGTACAGTGTCAAATGCTTTGGAGAAGTCCAGATATACAACATCTATTGATTCGCCGCTGTCAAGTCTAGAACTTACCTCCTCATAGAAACTGATTAAATTAGTTTGACATGACCGATCCCTCATGAAGCCATGCTGATATGGCGTTATTTGCTTATTTTCATTGAGGTACTCGAAGATAGCATCTCTTAGAAAACCTTCAAACAGTTTCCCCACGGCAGATGTTAAACCAGCCTATAGTTTTAAGGCTCTGTTTTTGGACCCTTTTTGAATAGCTCTGTTTTTGGACCCTTTTTGAATATTGGCACCACATTTGCAATGCATCAATCCTGTGGAACACTCCCTGTCAGTATAGAGTCTTTAAATATGAGAAATAAGGGTCTGACTATGGCATTACTTAATTATCTTAAGATACGGGGGTGTAGGCCATCCGGTCCTTGAAATTTGTCTATTTTAATCTTTTTAAGACGCCACTGTACTTCTTCTTGGGTCAGACAGGGCACTTTAATGGGGAATTTTCCTTGGTGAATACAGTGGAGAATTTTTTTTTTTTATAGCTTTGCATTTTCCTCATCGCTCTCTGCAACTCCCCCCTCATTACTCTGTAAAGGGCCGACACCTTCAGAGTTTATAGTTTTTACCATTTATATAATTGAAAAATATTTCAGGGTTAGTTTTGCTCTTTTTGGCATTTTCGGTCTCTAGTTTGGCTGCTTTTATTTGTTTTTTACATTTTTTTTTTTTCCTTATAGTTTTTCAGTGCTTCCTTGCTACCCTCCTGTTTTAGTGATTTAAATGCTTTTTTTTGTCATTTATTGCTTTCTTTACATTTCTATTTATCCACATTGTTTTTTTCTTGTTCCTTAATCTTTTGATCCCATAAGGTATGTACCTCTCACAATTCGATTTTTGGATGCTTTTAAAAATATCCCATTTTGTGGCTGTATTTTTATTTTTGAGGACGTTGTCCCAGTTAGTTAGTCCTATGGCCTCTCTTGGTTGGCTAAATTTAGCTTTTTTGAAGTTTTGAAGAAACACTCTTTTGAATGACAATTGGAAGGTTCTTACTTTATGGTCACTATTTCCCAGGTGTCCCCCATCCTGCACATCTGTTGTTCTAAAAGATGATGATCGCGCTGAGTGTAGGATTCCACTCCCAGATTATTTTCCCAAATGCGCAGTTGTTTCGCCTTGTAGCCAAACAATCGGATTCCAGAGGCTTGCGCACTCACGTACACCCACACCCTAGAGAGAAGTTTTTACACAATAGTGAAGTTCCACTAGGTAATTCCACTAAAAGGGTGGACTCTTGAGATAAGGACATTCTGATTTTAGAAGGCTGAATATTTTGTAAGTAGAATAAATTGCTTTTAGCGGAATTGCCTCATTATGATCTGTCTTGTCTATCTCATTTAGTAGTAGATTTTCTGTGGACTCTGGTATATTAGGTGGTTTATAATAAACTCCTATTAGTATTTTATTATTGTTTTTGCCTCCATGTATTTCTACCCACAGTGACTCCACATGTTCATGTCCCTCACTTATATCTTCTCGTACTGTGGGCTTTAGACATGACCTTACATAAAGGCAGACCACTCCCCCTCTCCGATTTTGGTGATCCTTTCTAAACAGACTATAACCCTGTACATTAACTGCGCAGTCATAGATATCATCCAGCTATGTCTCAGTTATCCCACTATGTCCTAGTCCTCCTCACACATCACTAATTCCAGTTCCCCAGTTTTTTTTGTCAGGCTTCTGGCATTAGTATACATACAATTAAGAGGTTTATGTATATTTTTTTACCCTGCACCTTTCCTTATGAACTGTTCTAGTCCCTCCTTCCATTCCTCCCCCAGCTCCATTACCTCGCCCCTGGTCTGTATATGCACTATCTTCTCATCCTGTAACGTAATTACCCCCCCAGTCCCTAGTTTAAACACTCCTCCAACCTTCTAGCCATCTTCTCCCCCAACACAGATGCCCCTTCCCCATTGAGGTGCAGCCCATCCCTACGATAGAGCCTGTAGCCAACAGAGAAGTTGGCCCAGTTCTCCAGGAACCCAAACCCCTCCTTCCTACACCAGTTCTTGAGCCACTTGTTAACCTCCCTAATCTCCCACTGCCTTTCTTGTGTAGGTCATGGTAAAGGTAGTATTTCAAAAAATACTACCTTTGAGGTCCTTGCCCTAAGCTTTTGACCTAAACCCCTAAAATCATTTTTAAGGACGCGCCACCTACCTCTAACTTTGTCATTGGTTCCGATATGGACCATGACTGCTGGATATTTTCCAGCCCCTCCCAGTAATCTGTCAACCCGAACTGCGATGTGTCGAACTCGAGCGCCAGGAAGACAACACACTGTTCGGCGATGACGGTCTTTGTGACAGATTGCCCTATTTGTACCCCTAATGATAGAGTCTCTCACTACCAGCACCTGTTTGGCCTGCCATGCTCTCCTGGTCCCCTGCTTACTGGAGCTTACATTCCCCTGACTGGCAGAGGAAGTGTCCGGCTGCAGCAGTGCCGTCCCTGGACTGACATCCCCCTCATCTGCCAAACGTGCAAACTTGTTGATGTGTGTCAGATCAGGGCTAGCCACCCTGGCACTCTTTCTTCTACCCCGCTTTTTAACTCTTACCCAGCTAGCCACCTCACTTTCCTGAGCCTCCTCGCTACCACCCTCCCCCACATCTACCCCAAAGAGTGCTTTCTCAGTGAGCAGCAAACTCTTTTCTAAATTGTCAACACTTCTCAGTGTTGAAACTCGCCTGGTTAGATACTCGATGTGTGATTCCAAATGGGCAATTTGCTGACATTTTGAACAAAGATATGCACCCTCAAAAGGCTGTTCCAGGACTGCATACATCAGACAAGATGTGCACTGGACTGCGCTGTCAATAATGGAACACTTACTAAATGGGGATTACGCAAGAAAAGAGAAAAAATTCAATACAGTGCAGTGATAAGAATCTAACTTACTGTAGTCCCCTCCTAAAGTTCCTGAATCTTAAGTGACGTAATCTAAAGTCACACACTTAATACAAACACACACTGGAAATCAAACACGCAAATGCTCACAAACTTGCGTTGTCTGGCTGCTTGTAAAAGTGCAGCTCTCAAACCAGTCTGCTTTTTTTTTCCTCTGGATTTAAAGGGACAATCTGAAAATGTGATAATAATTTTCAATATACTTAAAAAAAAATCATATTTCTGTAATACCATAGGGTTAATGGCTCTATTATAGGATATGTCTGGAGATTTGAATTCACTTTATTATTTGGTGGATTTCCATATAGAGTATATGTAGATGGAAAAATATTTTTTATTTTATCCGTTCATTTTATTTTATCCATATTATTTATGTGTATCAAATGTTGCCATGCCATGTTCCCTCTAAGACATGCCCCTTTCTATTGAGGCCCAAAAGGAGTCTAAAATACATAATACATGTAGTGCAATACATGTACACCAGTTGTTTGGTGAAAATCTAGTCAGTATTCCTAGGCATTTAGCATGGTGAATCGTTCCCTATGTGTTTTCAACTATTGGGATGTAAACCTGTAATGCAGTATTAACAGCAGGGTTTCCTGTATCCACACGACAAGGTTAAATGGTGGAAGAAATGGAGGAGCATGCTGCAGTCCCATTATTAATTAATTAATATAGACATCTAAAAACAAAAGTTTAAAATCTGTAAATGAGTAAAAATGTTACTTGCTCAAATGTGAAGTAAAAAATATAAAATGTGAAATAAAATTGACTGAAAACACCAGTCCTCCATCCAGACAGTCATCCTGTGTCATAGATCTCATGATATAATGCATCTTCGCTAACTGCTATGTAAGCAACCACAAATCCACAAAATGTTTTTCTTATGCCCAGTCTTGTTTCCCTGCTCCAGTTTTGCCTGTGCAGTGATTTGGATCCATCTGCAAATCAGATAAGAGCTAAGGGAATGAGACATGCATGGGCCGTTGTTTTTCAGGCAAAATAGCTACCTGAGATAATGAAAAATGTTGACATGTTTGGTATCTGTATACCTAGGAGAAATAGTGGGAATATTTCTGGGATTAAGCTTTGTTGGTTGAACTGATTACATGGCTACAAATGTCCTAAATAGAAAATCAAATATATTGGTGCAAGCTTTAGCTGTATTCTTTCAAAAACACAGGAAAGATGTATTAAGGTAGACTAACATATAAAAAAAGAGAAAAATGTCTAAAAGCGAGAATGTCAAGATAGGGTCCAGAAAGGTGTTCTGTTTCTAGTATTATGAATATTTTATGATATTTCTAATACATTTATCACTCCATCCAATAGTCAGTAAAGTGACTTGCCAGCACTGTTCTTCCCCAACACAAATACAAGTCAAAAGAGATTTTCCATTTTTCTTTTGTAATAAAAACTCTTTCATTTGTACTTATTAATGTTCCCTTAGTCATTGAAATTATAATGCAGTGCTTGCAACGTACAACTTCCTATAGCTAAAACCATCATATAACACTTCTTGTATACTAAATCTACCTAAAGCAAAAGCAGCAGTAGAATAATAAAATCCCTAGAATCCGTACAGTCAACAACCATTCTGTTTCATAATAATGGAAACGCAGAACTACAAGGAACTGTACATAACATGTTTTGATTATTTTTTTTTTATAATAGATAGATAAAGGAAAGATTCTCAGCACATCTTATGAAAAAAGTGAATAAATTGGTGTCCTTTATATACCCATATGGGAGATATAAGGCTATATGGGTGAATAAAGGACACCACTTTTTTCACTAGCATCAGATGTACTGTGATTTGTTTCCTTTTATTATTGTTGGATTGTTCGTTTTTATATAAGATAGATAGATAGATAGATGGATTTGAACACTGAACACTGAGTGGTATAAATCTAAGATCCTAGGTCTTTTCAGACCTTGGTCTTTCCACATGCAACATCTCTCAAGTGCAACTCTTAAGTGCACAGACTGAATTATACCAGAATTGGACCAGAAGGGGACCACATGTAATTACAGACATAGTCAATGCAAACAATGTTTAAATTTTTCCTCTTACTCTTCCTACTTTTCCACAACCTTCTGAAATACCCCCACATTCATTCACCCAGCAAGGAACTATTCATCTCTTCCTCCATCTTACCTTCTCATCTCATCGCTTGCACAAACCTGTTTGCCAACATAAAACACTTCCTTCCCAAACACACACAGACACCTCATGCCCTCTCTTATTCTCATCTATTAACACTTTCTCTGCTTCTCCTTACTGCTGGTGATATCTCTCCAAATCCAGGACCCCCTCAGCAAATCCCTCAGCAAATCCCCACCATCACCTCCATGTCTTACTACAAATCTCCTTCTACAAATTTCTGCAACCCCTTAAACCTAATTACCATTCCTCTGACCCCTGCTCCTTTGGTTCCTCTTGCAGGAGCATTATGGAACGCGCGCTCTGTAACAAACTGTCGTACATTCATGAACTGTTCATCTATCAAAACCTTTCCTTTCTGGGTGTCACAGAAACATGGCTGACACCCTCAGACACCTCCTCCCCTGCTGCACTCTCTTTATAGTGGATTTCAATTCACTCACACCCCCCGCCCCGGCTGCAAACATGGTGGAGGAGTTGGTCTTCTCCTATCAGACACCTGCTCCTACAGCCCAACTCCACTGCCACCCTCCATTACGCTCACCTCATTTGAAGTACACTCTGTTTGCATCTACTCTCCCTCCAACCTTCAAGTAACAGTCATTTATCGCCCTCCAGGCCCAGCCACCATCTTTCTTGACCACTTTAACACCTGGCTACTACACTTTCTTTCTGCCAACATCCCCACTATCATCATGGGTGACTTCAACATCCCTATTGACACATGCCACTCGGCCGCCTCTAAACTCCTGTCACTCTCTTCCTCCTTCGGCCTATCACAGTGGTCTTCAGCTCCCACCCACAGAGATGGTCACACTCTGGATCTGATCTTTACCCGCCTCTGCTCCCTATCTAACCTTTCTAATTCGCCTCTCCCCTTATCCGACCACAACCTACTCACCTTCTCTTCACTGGTCTCTTCTGCAGCTCCCCCGGTCCACACACTAGCACACCCCCGCAGGAACCTCAAACATCTCGACTTTCGCTTGCTTTATGACTCTCTTCTCCCACTCTCTACCATCTGTTGCCTCTAAGACCCAGAAGCTACTACCACCCTATATAACACCACAATAAGTACAGCTCTCGACACTGTTGCCCCCCTCACACACTACAAAATCCGGAAAATCAACAGACAACCCTGGCACACCAACCTGACCAAAAAACTCAGACAAGCTTCCAGGGCTGCTGAGCGGCGATGGAAGAAATCCTATTCTAAAGATCAATTCACTGCATACAAGCAATCCCTTCTCATATTCAAATCCTCACTCGCTGTTGCAAAACAGGCCGACTTCTCATTTCTCATAACTTCCCTGTCACACAGCCCTAAACAACTTTTTAGCTCTTTTAACTCCCTTCTCCGTCCCCCAGCGCCCCCACCCTCTCTTCTCAGCTGAGGACTTTGCAAAAAAAAATTAAACAAAAGATAGTCCACATCAGAGAAAGCTTTACTGCACAGTCCCCACAGACCCTCTACACAACTGCTCAGTTCTCTTTGCCCAAAACCCGCTTCTCCACCATTACAGAAGAAAAACTCTCCACTCTACTCTCCAAATCTCATCTGACCACCTGTGCACTTGACCCAATCCCATCCCACCTCATCCCTAACCTCACCGCAGTGTTTATCCCAGCCCTAACTCATCTCTTCAACCTATCACTAAACTCTGGTGTCTTCCCCTCCTTTTAAACATGCTACCATTACACCCATCCTCAAAAAGCCTTCACTTGACCCATCTTCCTTGTCCAGTTATCACCCTATATCACTTCTTCCATATGCCTCAAAGCTACTTGAACAACATATCCATTCAGAACTGTCCTCCCACCTCTCCTCCTGCTCCCTCTTTGACCGCCTACAATCTGGCTTCCGACCCCACCACTCGACCGAGACTGCCCTTACCAAAGTCATCAATGACCTACTGACAGCCAAAACCAAGAAACAATACTCTGTCCTCCTTCTCCTTGACCTGTCCTCTGCCTTCGACACTGTTGACCACTCCCTTCTGTTGAAAACTCTCTCATCTCTTGGCATCACTGACCCGGCCCTCTCCTGGATCACATCATACCTCACAGACCGGATGTTTAGCGTCTCCCACTCCCGCACCACCTCCTCGTCTTATTCCCTTTCTGCTGGTGTCCCGCAAGGCTCTGTCCTAGGACCCCTGCTCTTCTCTATCTACACTTTTGGCCTGGGACAGCTCATAGAGCTCATAGAGGAGTATCACTCCTACGCTGACGACACACAAATCTACCTCTCTGGTCCAGACATCGCCACCTTACTATCAAGAATCCCACAATGTCTATCTTCTATATCATCCTTCTTCGCCTCTCGCTTTCTTAAACTTAACATGGATAAGACAGAATTCATAATCTTTCCCCCACCTTGTGCAACCCCCCCAACAGACCTATCTATCATGATCAATGGCTGCACACTCTCCCCAGTCAACAAAGCCCGCTGCCTTGGAGTGACCTTGGATTCTGCCCTTTCCTTCCGACCGCACATCCAAGCCCTTTCCACCACCTGCCGCCTCCAACTCAAAAACATCTCCCGCATCCGTGCTTTCCTTAACTTTTAATCAGCGAAAATGCTTGTACATGCCCTCACTATCTCCCGCCTAGACTACTGCAACATTCTCCTCTGTGGCCTTCCATCTAGCACTCTCGCACCCCTCCAATCTATCCTCAACTCTGCTGCCCGACTAATCCACCTCTCACCCTATTACTCCTCTGCCTCTCCCCTCTGCCAATCCCTTCACTGGCTCCCCATTGCCCAACGAATTCACTTTAAAGTACTAACAAATACATACAAGGCCGTCCATAACCTGTCCCCTCCCTACATCTCTGAGCTACTTTCCCAATACACCCCTACACGCACTCTCCGATCCTCACAAGACCTCCTTCTCTCCTCTCTTCTTATTGCCTCTTCCCACAATCGACTCCAAGATTTCTCCCGTGCATCCCCCATACTCTGGAGCTCTCTTCCCCAACATATCAGACTCTCACCTACAGTGGAATCCTTCAAACGAAATCTGAAAACCCACCTCTTCAGACAAGCCTACAACCTGTGACCCTGCTGCCTCTATACCGCCATGACCAGCTTCACCCGCACCTACTGTGTCCTTCTCCCATACCATGTAGATTGTAAGCCCTCACGGGCAGGGCCCTCTCTCCTTCTGTACCAGTTTGTAACTCATCTTGTTTATGATTAGTGCAATTGTCTGTATTATGTATGTGCACCCCTTATCATATGTACAGCGCTATGTAATGAATGGCGCTTTAATAATAAATAATAATAATAAAATGGATAGGAGATAGATATGAGACAGATAAATAGCTAGATAGAGATGAGATAGATACATAAATATATAGAGGATAGATAATAGATCGATAGATAGATAGATAGATAGATAGATAGATAATGATATAGATTGATATATATGAGATAGATAGGAGATAGATAATTGGATGGATGTTTGATAGATATAAGATAGATAGATAGATCTCCCAAAAAAGAGGCAGCACTCCAATATAGAAAGTGAAATGACCCGCTTTATTCCCCGCTGCAACGTTTCAACTGCTCATTGCAGTCTTTATCAAGCATACAAACTGGTGCCAAAACATCCACATTTATATCCACAATACCTTGTGAGTCAATTAGTGATAATTACATAATCAAGTATAAAAAGGATAATATAAAATGATCAAGTGATCACTTTGATTAATGCACAATGTCACTTTATGTGAATACACAATGAAATATGTGATTTTTAAATATTAACAATCATTGCTTCACGAGATATATAATAAGTTGTTGTATCACTGTGTCACAACCAGACAGCTGAGAAGCTCTGATAGAGGCCTTTCAGAACCTCCTCCTTGAGTTATCTTTGTTGTGCTGTTCAGTTCCTCATCTCGTTAGCCTCTCTCAGCTGTCATGGAGTTGGACTGATTGCTTCCCTTTAAATCCCTCCCCATGGTGCATTGCTGGGCGGCTTATACTTCCTCTTGGAGTGTGTGTGCATGCTGAGCTTGTTTTCCTGTCTGCTACAAAGTTAAGTGATGAACATTTATCTGTTATTTTCTGTTTGCTGGATCCCAGGTGACCCTGACTCCCTCCGTGTCTGGAGTAGGGAGCCGGTGGTCGTGTCCCCTCACTATTGTAGGGTGTTCAGGGGTTATATAGTCGAGGTATGTGGATATGCAAACCTCCACCTTTCGGATCTTTGCATAGGCTGAGCAGCCAGGGATAGTCTCAGGTCTTGTGCAGGGGTATCCCTTTTGGTTCCTTAGCTTTGGATCCACTCAGTCATATATGCATGTTGCTTTGTCTTGTTTCTTGTACACCGTCCGTGACATTATAAGCCGCCAAAACCGTCTCAAGCATCCGGTTTCACTTTTGGCTGAACGCTTCCAGGGTCTTTCATTGGAGGTAGCTGATCTCCGTAAGACTTTTTCTCAGCTTCAAGTGACCGGTTCAGCTTGCGTTCATGGAGTTTGTTCTGAGCCTAAGATCTCGCTCCCGGATACGTTCTCCGGGGGTAGTGAGAATTTTGTGCGTTTTAGAGAGGCTTGCAAACTCCATTTTCGCCTTCTTCCCCATTCCTCTGGTGATGAGGAACGGAGGGTGGGGATCATTATATCGCTGCTCAGAGGTAACGCTCAGTCCTGGGCCTTTTCGCTGCCGGAGGGGGCACGGCCTCTCCGTTCAGTGTATGAATTATTTTTAGCCCTGGGTCAGATATATGATGATCCGGATCGTATTGCTCTGGCTGAGTCTAGACTACGTCTATTATGCCAGGGTAAACAATCCGCAGAAATATACTGCTCAGAATTTCGGAGATGGGCAGTTGATACTGGTTGGAATGATGCTGAACTCCGAAGTCAATTTTGCCATGGTCTTTCAGAGGGATTGAAAGATGCATTTGCCTTTCATGAGAGGCCTATTTCTTTGGACTCTGCTATGTCTCAGGCCGTTCGTATTGACAGGCGTCTTAGAGAGAGAGGAGAGATGTCCCCTTCCTGTCATACTCAGTCCCAGGACAGTGCAGCAGTCCCATTCTGTGCGCAGGGGCTTGATTGCTTCTGACAATAGAAGATTCAGCTTGCATGGGAGGGTTTGTTTTTGTTGTGGAGGTATAAATCATTTGGCAAATATTTGTCCCTCTAGGAGATTCAGGCAGTTTTCTGGGAGTAATAAAGAAACAAACAGGAAAAAATCTTTTAAAAATGTTCCGTCTGTTACTATTGGCAGGGTTGAGGCGGAAATTGAAGGTTTTCCGTTTGCTTGTAGTTCCCGTTTTGTCCTGCCGGCTAGGGTGGCGCTAGAGAGCAAGAACATTTTTTGTGAGATTTTTGTGGATAGTGGAGCAGCGGTCAATCTCATTGATAATCAATTTGCGAAAACTCATGGTTTCCAGGTGCGCACTTTGGGAAAGGATATTCCTGTTTTTGCTATTGATTCCGCTCCACTTTCTCAGAAATCATTAAAAGGCATAGTTCACAATATCCGTTTAATTGTGAGTGATGCTCATGTTGAGGATGTGTCATGTTTCGTCCTTAGCAGATTACCTACCCCTCTAGTGTTGGGGCTACCCTGGCTCACTAAACATAACCCCACTATTGATTGGCAAGCGAGGCAAATAAATGGTTGGAGTGACTTTTGCAGAGAGAATTGCCTCACGACATCTGTTTCTGAGGTTGCTACTAAGACTGTACCATCTTTTCTCTCTGAATTTTCGGATGTCTTCTCTGAGAGTGGAGTTCAGGATTTGCCCCCGCACAGGGAGTACGATTGCCCTATTAATCTCATCCCAGGCGCCAAACTGCCTAAATCTCGTTTATACAATCTTTCCCAACCTGAGAGGATCGCTATGCGTGCTTATATCTCTGAGAGTCTGAGAAAAGGACACATACGACCCTCGAAGTCACCTGTTGCCGCTGGTTTTTTCTTTGTTAAGAAAAAAGATGGTTCTTTAAGACCTTGTCTGGATTTCAGGGAGCTGAACAGTATCACTATTCGTGACCCTTATCCGCTTCCTCTGATCCCGGACCTGTTTAACCAGGTTGTTGGGGCTAAAGTCTTTTCCAAATTAGATCTAAGAGGGGCATACAACCTGGTCAGGGTCAGAAAAGGAGACGAATGGAAGACGGCCTTCAATACTCCTGAGGGCCATTTTGAGAATTTGGTTATGCCTTTTGGTTTGATGAATGCCCCAGCCGTTTTTCAGCATTTCGTGAACAGCATTTTTTACCATTTGATGGGAAAATTTGTATTAGTGTATTTGGATGACATTTAGATTTTTTCTCCTGATTTCAAAACTCATAAGGAACATTTACGTCAGGTCTTGCTCATCCTGCGGGAGAATAAATTATATGCGAAACTGGAAAAATGTGTGTTTGCGGTTCCAGAAATTCAATTTCTGGGGTTTCTTCTCTCCGCTTCTGGTTTTCGCATGGACCCCGAGAAGGTTCGCGCTGTGCTTGAGTGGGAGCTTCCTGAGAATCAGAAGGCGCTGATGCGTTTTTTGGGCTTTGCCAATTATTACAGGAAGTTTATTTTGAATTATTCCTCTATTGTTAAACCACTCACTGATATGACCAGAAAGGGGGTAGATTTTTCTTCTTGGTCAGTAGAGGCGCGTAAGGCTTTTTCTAATATCAAGGAGAGTTTTGCTTCCGCTCCCATCTTGGTGCAACCTGATATTTCTTTACCCTTCATAGTTGAGGTTGATGCTTCTGAGGTGGGTGTGGGGGCGGTCTTGTCTCAGGGTTTCTCTCCTGCCAAATGGCGACTGTGTGCCTTTTTCTCGAAAAAACTCTCCTCCGCAGAGAGAAATTACGATGTGGGAGATAGGGAATTGTTGGCCATCAAGTTGGCTTTTGAGGAATGGCGCCATTGGCTAGAGGGAGCCAGACACCCTATTACCGTATTTACTGACCATAAAAATCTGGCCTACTTGGAGTCAGCCAAGCGTCTGAACCCGAGACAGGCCATATGGTCTTTGTTCTTTTCTAGGTTTAATTTTGTGGTCACGTTCCGCCCTGGAGTTAAGAATGTGAAGGCAGATGCCCTGCCACGTTGTTTTCCGGGAGGCGGGAATTTTGAAGACCCGGGTCCCATTTTGGCTGAAGATGTGGTGGTCTCTGCTCTTTTTTCTGAATTGGAGGCAGAGGTCCAGGCAGCCCAGTCAGAGGCTCCTGATCTTTGTCCTCCTGGGAGGTTGTTTGTGCCTCTCACTTTAAGACACAAGATTTTTAAGGAACACCACGATACGGTCCTTGCTGGGCACCCGGGGGCAAGAGCCACACTGGATCTCATCGCTCGGAGATTCTGGTGGCCTGCGCTTCGTAAGTCGGTTGAGGGTTTTGTGGCAGCCTGCGAGACTTGCGCTCGTGCTAAAGTCCCTCATTCACGGCCATCAGGTCCTCTCCTTCCCTTACCCATTCCTTCCCGTCCTTGGACACATCTGTCCATGGACTTTATCACGGACCTGCCTCGTTCCTCGGGGAAGACTGTGATTCTGGTGGTGGTGGACCGTTTTAGCAAAATGGTGCATTTCATCCCTTTTCCTGGTTTGCCCAATGCTAAGACGCTGGCGCAGGCATTTATTGATCACATTGTCAAATTGCACGGTATTCCTTCAGACATAGTCTCTGATAGGGGCACGCAGTTTGTTTCCAGATTCTGGAAGGCTTTCTGTTCTCGCTTGGGGGTTCGGTTGTCATTCTCTTCTGCTTTCCACCCGCAGTCGAATGGCCAGACAGAGCGCGTCAATCAGAATCTGGAGACATATCTGCGCTGTTTTGTGGCGGAGAATCAAGAGGATTGGTGTTCTTTTTTGTCCCTTGCTGAGTTTGCTTTAAATAACCGTCGTCAGGAGTCCTCTGATAAGTCACCATTTTTTGGTGCATATGGGTTTCATCCGCAGTTTGGGACTTTCTCGGGAGAGGGGTCTTCTGGTTTACCTGATGAGGACAGATTCTCCTCATCTTTGTCATCTATTTGGCAAAAGATTCAGGATAATCTAAAGAGCATGAGTGAGAGATATAAGCGTGTGGCAGATAAGAGACGTGTGCTTGGTCCGGACCTGAATGTTGGTGATCTGGTGTGGTTGTCTACCAAGAATATCAAATTGAAGGTTCCCTCCTGGAAGTTGGGTCCTAGGTTTATTGGGCCTTACAAAATCCTGTCTGTCATCAATCCTGTTGCCTACCGTCTTGATCTTCCTCAGACTTGGAAGATCCATAATGTTTTTCATAAGTCCTTATTGAAACCTTATGTTCAGCCCATTGTACCCTCGCCTTTGCCTCCTCCTCCGATTATGGTTGATGGGAATCTTGAATTTCAGGTCTCTAGGATTGTGGATTCTCGTCTTGTTCGCGGTTCTCTTCAGTACCTTGTTCATTGGGAGGGTTATGGTCCTGAGGAGAGGATGTGGGTCCCAGTGACGGACATTAGGGCCTCTCGTCTCATCAGGGCTTTCCATAGATCCCATCCTGAGAAGGTGGGCTCTGAGTGTCCGGAGTCCACTCGTAGAGGGAGGGGTACTGTCACAACCAGACAGCTGAGAAGCTCTGACAGAGGCCTTTCAGAACCTCCTCCTTGAGTTATCTTTGTTGTGCTGTTCAGTTCCTCATCTTGTTAGCCTCTCTCAGCTGTCATGGAGTTGGACTGATTGCTTCCCTTTAAATCCCTCCCCATGGTGCATTGCTGGGCGGCTTATACTTCCTCTTGGAGTGTGTGTGCATGCTGATCTTGTTTTCCTGTCTGCTACAAAGTTAAGTGATGAACATTTATCTGTTATTTTCTGTTTGCTGGATCCCAGGTGACCCGGACTCCCTCCGTGTCTGGAGTAGGGAGCCGGTGGTCGTGTCCCCTCACTATTGTAGGGTGTTCAGGGGTTATATAGTCGAGGTACGTGGATATGCAAACCTCCACCTTTCGGATCTTTGCATAGGATGAGCAGCCAGGTATAGTCTCAGGTCTTGTGCAGGGGTCTCCCTTTTGGTTCCTTAGCTTTGGATCCACTCAGTCATATATGCATGTTGCTTTGTCTTGTTTCTTGTACACCGTCCGTGACACACTGATTTTATTATATATTCTATATTATCCTTTTTACACTTGACTATGTATTTTATATTATCCTTTTTATACTTGATTATGTAATTATCACTAATTGACTCACAAGGTATTGTGGATATAAATGTGGATGTTTTGGCACCAGTTTGTATGCTTGATAAAGACTGCAATGAGCAGTTGAAACATTGCAGAGGGGAATAAAGCGGGTCATTTATCTTTCTATATTGAAGTGCTGCCTCTTTTTTGGAGAACTACTACCATTGATGACTACTTTGCCTGTGGTCGGAGGAATTTGCACCAGGATTCATCATATAGTGCTGCTGTTTTTCTTTGTTGGATATAGATAGATAGATAGATAGATAGATAGTAGAGACATAGATAGATATGAGATAGATAGATAGATAGATAAAGAAATAGATAGATAGATATGGATAGAAAGGCTGGCTATTAACGTGACCATTCTAATACTATGTATATGTGCGGCACACTATGTATATAGATGTCCATTTGTTCTGTGCTTTCTACATCTGTAGACAGATAAAGTGTTTTTGTTCCAAGTTACAAAATATCGAAGAGGCGTTTTGTATCCAAGTGAAAATAACATTATTGCTAGCTCTTATTACTCATGAAAAAAAAAAAGATATTTTGCGAAATATAAGGTGCCTTTGAGAAGTGGTGGACTTTTCTTTTGCCGCCGGTTCAATACAAATCCAATTAACTTGGTGTATATAAAAAGGGGGGAATATATTGTCACAAATAGGCATCTTGCTCTTTCAATAAGCCTGTCTGTTATGTATACAGAATCTGGTTAACTTTTCTTCGTGCAGTCAGGTCAGATCATGTCAGCGGCCCCTGATACGTATATGCCTGTAGATGGTTTTCACACACTCAATTTGAGTGTAAAGATTCTGTAGATACAGTACACCAGCCGTGTGAAACGTGCGGCACCTCACCAATTTCATGCATTTGATCAATCGAAGAAAATTTTCTGTGAATGTTTGTTGACCTTTTTGGACTTTAGAAAGGAAAAACCTTTATAGTCTTTTGGAATTTTACATATATTTACATACATACATACATACATACATAATTATAGTACTATAGAAATGGAGATTTTTGTTTTATTTAAAGGGAATCTGTAATGTTGAACATGGGAAAAGATCAATCTGCAGGCATCATGTTATAGAGCGGGAGGAGCTGAGCAGATTGATATAGTTTTATGGGAAAAGATTTAGAATAACTTGTAATTTATACATTTTAATTCCTGCTCCCTCTGGGCTTTAAAGTCAAGGAGACGGTCCTATCAGTGACTGACAGCCTATCATCTATAACTGTGTATACAGAGATAGCTGTCAGTCACTGACTGGAGACAAGGAGGCGGTCCTATCAGTGACTGACAGCCTTCCCTCTATGACTGTGCATACAGAGATAGCTGTCAGTCACTGACTGAAGACAAGGAGGAGGTCCTATCAGTGACTGACAGCCTTCCCTCTATGACTGTGTATACAGAGATAGCTGTCAGTCACTGACTGAAGACAAGCAGACGGTCCTATCTAACTGACAGCCTTCCCTCTATGACTGTGTATACAGAGATAGCTGTCAGTCACTGACTGAAGACAAGGAGGAGGTCCTATCAGTGACTGACAGCCTTCCCTCTATGACTGTGTATACAGAGATAGCTGTCAGTCACTGACTAAAGACAAGGAGGAGGTCCTATCAGTGACTGACAGCCTTCCCTCTATGACTGTGTATACAGAGATAGCTGTCAGTCACTGACTAAAGACAAGGAGACGGTCCTATCAGTGACTGACAGCCTTCCCTCTATGACTGTGTATACAGATATAGCTGTCAGTCACTGACTGAAGACAAGGAGACGGTCCTATCAGTGATAACAGCCTTCCCTCTATGACTGTGTATACAGAGATAGCTGTCAGTCACTGACTGAAGACAAGGAGACGGACCTATCAGTGACTGACAGCCTTCCCTCTATGACTGTGTATACAGAGATAGCTGTCAGTCACTGACTGAAGACAAGGAGAAGGTCCTATCAGTGACCGACAGCCTTCCCTCTATGGCTGTGTATACAGAGATAGCTGTCAGTCACTGACTGAAGACAAGGAGACGGACCTATCAGTGACTGACAGCCTTCCCTCTATGACTGTGTATACAGAGATAGCTGTCAGTCACTGACTAAAGACAAGGAGTAGGTCCTATCAGTGACTGACAGCCTTCCCTCTATGACTGTGTATACAGAGATAGCTGTCAGTCACTGACTGAAGACAAGCAGGCCGTCCTATCAGTGACTGACAGCCTTCCCTCTATGACTGTGTATACAGAGATAGCTGTCAGTCACTGACTGAAGACAAGGAGGCGGTCCTATCAGTGACTGACAGCCTTCCCCCTATTACTGTGTATACAGAGATAGCTGTCAGTCACTGACTGAAGACAAGGAGGAGGTCCTATCAGTGACTGACAGCCTTCCCTCTATGACTGTGTATACAGAGATAGCTGTTAGTTACTGACTGAAGACAAGGAGACGGACCTATCAGTGACTGACAGCCTTCCCTCTATGACTGTGTATACAGAGATAGCTGTCAGTCACTGACTTAAGTCAAGGAGACGGTCCTATCAGTGACTGACAGCCTTCCCTCTATGACTGTGCATACAGAGATAGCTGTCAGTCACTGACTGAAGTCAAGGAGACGGTCCTTTCAGTGACTGACAGCCTTCCCACTATTACTGTGTATACAGAGATAGCTGTCAGTCACTGACTGAAGACAAGCAGGCGGTCCTATCAGTAACTCACAGCCTTCCCTCTATGACTGTGTATACAGAGATAGCTGTCAGTCACTGACTGAAGACAAGGAGACGGTCCTATCAGTGACTGACAGCCTTCCCTCTATGACTGTGTATACAGAGATAGCTGTCAGTCACTGACTGAAGACAAGGAGACAGTTATATCAGTAACTCACAGCCTTCCCTCTATGACTGTGTATACAGAGATAGCTGTCAGTCACTGACTGAAGTCAAGGAGACGGTCCTATCAGTGACTGACACAGTGACTGTGTATACAGAGATAGCTGTCAGTCACTGACTGAAGACAAGGAGACAGTTATATCAGTAACTCACAGCCTTCCCTCTATGACTGTGTATACAGAGATAGCTGTCAGTCACTGACTGAAGTCAAGGATATGGTCCTATCAGTGACTGACAGCCTTCCCTCTATGACTGTGCATACAGAGATAGCTGTCAGTCACTGACTGAAGTCAAGGAGACGGTCCTATCAGTGACTGACAGCCTTCCCTCTATGACTGTGTATACAGAGATAGCTGTCAGTCACTGACTGAAGACAAGGAGAAGGTCCTATCAGCGACCGACAGCCTTCCCTCTATGGCTGTGTATACAGAGATAGCTGTCAGTCACTGACTGAAGACAAGGAGATGGTCCTATCAGTGACTGACAGCCTTCCCTCTATGACTGTGTATACAGAGATAGCTGTCAGTCACTGACTGATGACAAGGAGACGGTCCTATCAGTGACTGACAGCCTTCCCTCTATGGCTGTGTATACAGAGATAGCTGTCAGTCACTGACTGAAGACAAGGAGAAGGTCCTATCAGTGACCGACAGCCTTCCCTCTATGGCTGTGTATACAGAGATAGCTGTCAGTCACTGACTGAAGTCAAGGAGACGGTCCTATCAGTGACTGACAGCCTTCCCTCTATGACTGTGTATACAGAGATAGCTGTCAGTCACTGACTGAAGACAATGAGAAGGTCCTATCAGTGGCCGACAGCCTTCCCTCTATGGCTGTGTATACAGAGATAGCTGTCAGTCACTGACTGAAGACAAGGAGACGGTCCTATCAGTGACTGACAGCCTTCCCTCTATGACTGTGTATACAGAGATAGCTGTCAATCACTGATAGAACCGCCTCCTTGACTACAAAGTCCAGAATGAGCAGAAATATAAATTAATGAAATACACGTTAGACTGAATCTTTTCCCATAAAACTATAAATCAGTCTGCTCAGCTATATTTATACTCTGCTCAGAAGTCCTGGGCAGATGGGCGGGGAGTGATTAATCTTAAAGAAGGCAGCTACTCTCCAAACACACTGTAAGAAATTATAGACTTGCACTTCCAAAGTCACAGGTGCACTTCCATAAAGCTACATACAAACAGCAACTCAGGAGCACACTGTTAGACATGCAAACAATGGAACTACGGATTAGGGATTAGTCTGGATTACATTATTACTATACCTACTATACATGAAAAAAATGGAAGCTCTTTGTGCACATTTTGGATCAAAGGTGTGTCGGGCCATTCTACTAACAGAACTGCCTCTCTTGGACCTAATTTAAGTCTATAATATTCAGGGTGGTTTAGGAAACAGCTATATTTATACTCTTTTACAGTGATGGCCAGTTCGCAGTGTTCGCCGACGAACACATGCGATCTGCCATCTTTACAGTGTGCGCCCACCATCGCCCCCCCCTCCCTCTATTGTAATAAATCGTTGGTGGCACAGTGTGCCCCCACCATCGCCCCCCCCCTCCCTCCCTCTATTGTATTAAATCGTTGGTGGCACAGTGTGCCAACCACCATCGCCCCCCCCTCCCTCTATAGCAGTAACATTGGTGGCAGTGTGCGGTCTCCCATTCCCCCCCCCCCATCATTGGTGGCAGCGGAGTTCCGATCGGAGTCCCAGTTTAATCGCTGGGGCTCTGATCGGTAACCATGGCAACCAGGAAGCTACTGCAGCCCTGGTTGCCATGGTTACTTAGCAATAGTACAACAGTAGAAGATTCATACTTACCTGCTTGCTGCTGCGATGTCTGTGAACGGCCGGGAGCTCCTCCTACTGGTAAGTGACAGTTCTTTAGCAATGCGCCGCACAGACCTTTCACTTACCAGTAGGAGGAGCTCCCGGCCGTTCACAGACATCGCAGCAGCAAGCAGGTAAGTATGAATCTTCTACAATTGTACTATTGCTAAGTAACCATGGCAACCAGGGCTGCAGTAGCGTCCTGGTTGCCATGGTTACCGATCGGAGCCCCAGCGATTAAACTGGGACTCCGATCGGAACTCCGCTGCCACCAATGATGGGGGGGGGGGATGGGAGACCGCACACTGCCACCAATGTTACTGCTATAGAGGGAGGGGGGCGATGGTGGTTGGCACACTGTGCCACCAACGATTTAATACAATAGAGGGAGGGAGGGGGGGCGATGGTGGGCGCACACTGTGCCACCAACGATTTATTACAATAGAGGGAGGGAGGGGGGGGGCGATGGTGGGCACACACTGTGCCACCAACGATATCCAACCTGGGGAGGGGGGGGTCTGCCCCCTGCTGCCTGGCAGCCCTGATCTCTTACAGGGGAATATGATAGTACAATTAACCCCTTTAGGTGCCGCACCTGAAGGGGTTAATTGTGCTATCATATCCCCCTGTAAGAGATCGGGTGCTGCCAGGCAGCAGGGGGCAGTCTTGTACAAAGTTTGTAGTGTATTCTAACCTGAACCGTCCCCTTCACCATGGGAACGCCTCTGTGTTAGAATATACTGTCGGATCTGAGGTTCACGAAGTAGCTCATATCCGACAGTATATTCTAACATAGAGGCGTTCCCATGGTGATGGGGACGCTTCAAGTTAAAATATACCATCGGATTGGAGAAAACTCCAATCCGATGGTATAAAAGAACTCCCGACTTTACATTGAAAGTCAATGGGGACAGATCCGTTTGAAATGGCACCATATTGTGTCAACATCAAACGGATCCGTCCCCATTGACTTGCATTGTAATTCAGGACGGATCCGTTTGGCTCCGCACGGCCAGGCGGACACCAAAACGACTTTTTTTTCATGTCCGTGGATCCTCTAAAAATCAAGGAAGACCCACGGACGAAAAAACGGTCACGGATCACGGACCCACGGACCCCGTTTTTGCGGACCGTGAAAAAAAACTGTCGTGTGCATGAGGCCTTACAGTGATGATTGGCAGGGGCAATATTTAAATTTGCGATATTTGGGCGAATATTCGTCATATATTCGAGAATTCGTGATCTCCAGTCATTATTTTCCTGATTGTGAAAATCGGCAATTCGCGATACAAATTTACAATAAGATAATTTGCGATCAACACTACTCCTAAAGTCAAATATACTGCAGCCTTCTCATTGGCCCACAAGCAAGAAGCAATGAGGGATCATGGATGCTGATGAAAAGAAATCTAGAATATTCGCGATTAGGAAGATATAGCACTATATTCTAGATATTCGCGAATTCTCGAAGTGCCAATATTCGCGCTAAAAATTTGTGATTAGAATATTTGCGATCAACACTAGTTCTTAAACATTTATGTCATAGCCACTTGTATCATTCTTACTATACTTTATCACAAAAAAAACTAAATATGATTTGCATAGCTTCATGCGTATTTGGAAACTGATTATAAATGAGCACCTTTAATGTAACAATATCATTGGTTCTATATTTTTCATATAAAAGGGGCTACTTTATTAAACCTGTTTGACAGATACAGTACTAGAATTTTTTGAGCAGCGGTAAGATCCTCATTCATGACCCTCATTTATTCGCTAGAATGGAGAAAGGCTTCAGATAGCATCTTTGTCTCTTAAAGACCCAGCATGTCCATGGATTGCAAGGATATTAAATAACAATAAATATGGGGGGCACACTAAAATAGAAAGGGAGTGCACTGACGGTTCAAATACAACAACAAAATTACCCAAAGAAGGCCACAAGGTCCAAGAGAACCGCAATAATGTGCACATCCACAAATTGTAAACCAGAACAATTTTATTGGACTACAAAGACACACAAACATGATTTAAAAATTGTATACAATACATCATGTGCTGGTGAAAGTTAAACCAAGCACAGACCCAGTGTCCAGCAAAGTCCACAAATAGGGACACAGTGTATATAGTCCGAGACAGAATTACATACAATGTTAAACCCAAACAAACCGGTTCACAATAGATAGATGATAATGTAGCATCAAAAAATTGCATAAAATAATACCTGAAAGGAATAAAAAAATGTGAGGCTTAGACTATAATGGTGGATATGGGTCACAGAGATTGTGCCCCAAGTGTATCGCCGGTACCGTCTGGCTTCCTCAGGGGTAAATGTCTGTGTGTGATGGAGTCCTTTATATATACCAATGTAATTAATCAAAATTATGGCAATCACCTGAATATTCTAATGTACATAATGATATGATCCCAGTGTCCCGGACCTTGTGCTGCGCAAGCTCAAGATATCTGCAAACAGGAAATGTAAAGTATATAACCAGAAAGCTCAGCGGCTGAACCTCTCACCGTATGAATATGGTGCTTACCTACAGGTCCCACCCTCAGGACCAAAATGAATACGTAAATACCAAAAGCAAAGAAGGGGCTCACTCAAAAGGGGCACATTTGAAGGATCAATGATGTACAATTTATTCAACCTAAAAATATATCCCCTAAAATCGATAAAACATAAAATGTAGACTCAATATACATAGATCACCTCTATACTATTAGGAATGAGTCCCGTATATCAATGCACCTGTCCCAGGGTAATTTCTATACCATATGTATCGGCGTACTGCCGCATTGATCAAAGAACAAATTAGTCCATATATGCCAATGGTATGGTGCTAGGGATATGGCACAATTGTCAATGTGCCGCAGCCAAATTCATGCAGATGTACTAGTTAAAGCTGTAAGGGACTTGGTGCCAATAACCTTCTGATCGTCCACAGTAGGAGTTCAACTGATGTATGCGGCACTGTTTAACAGTTGGTAGCACAGCAAAAAGTCACCTGGTACATTAAAATACCATAATGTATGCTCCACAGGAGCTGCGTCTTACCCGTCTTCACTGCCTCTTTTGCAGCGCTGATTCCAGGCGGCCGCAAACCAGCGGCGTCCCACGTGGTGTGCTAAACCTCGGCATCACTCACCTACAAAAGTTGCAGCACAATACAGGATTTGGGATGTCAGGGAAGAGAGAAGCGAAAAAAGAAAAAAAAAACATGTCAGTTGAATAAAATATATTTTTTCTTTTTCTCCTCTTCTTTCTTTAATTCATATAAAATAATTAATAGCAGCCAGGGACCAGAAAGCTTCAGTGGATCCAGTATATAATGGAGAAAGCGAGTAGTAAGAATAGAATGATATCCATTATTATGCAAATCATTTGCCTCCAAGTAAGTGTACAATAAGTATTCGTGAGACAGGACATCGGGTAGGTAAGAGGTTCCAGTGGATCCATTATAAGAGTGAAATAATGTCCAATAAATGTGCCAATCATGTGCCTGTGAATACAAAAAATAAAACTGTGCGAAAAAAAAGGCAGCATGAAAATCTTGAATAGTTGTACAGTTACGACGAAGTCTCAAAAAATTTTCCCTTATGTATTCCTTTACATAGATAAGGATGGAAGCTATCTGTAAAGAATAAATCAAGGCAACTGGACGTACTGTAGATTTCTTGAAAACGTTTCACTCGTTCTTCCAATGAGCTTTCTCAATTCTGAGTGATTGTACAAGAAATTCTGGGAATAAATATGTAACTGAATCTGGTAATTATACCCAGCATTGGGTCAGAGATCATTATACCCAGCATGGGGTCAGAGGTCATTATACCCAGCATGGGGTCAAAGGTGTTGATCCCATTATCCTAATTGGAGTCAGTAGGTGATAAAGACTTCTCAGAAAAAGGTGTCAAGACAGCATTGTATGTGGCAGACAATTGGTGTCTAACCCCCCCCGCATATATTCAAGCTTGGCTTCTCCATTTTTACGTAGATGGCCTCCTTCACACCTCGTTTGTACCAGTCGGCCTCCTTATCCAAAACACGTACTTGACTGTCTTTAAAGGTGTTACCTGTTTCTTTTAGATGTAAGTACACAGCTGAATCTTGACCAGAGGTTTTGGCTCTTCTATGCTGAGCCATACACTGATGTAGTTGTTGTTTTTGTTTCACCAAACGCATAGAAGAGCCAAAACCTCTGGTCAAGATTCAGCCGTGTACTTACATCTAAAAGAAACAGGTAACACCTTTGAAGACAGTCAAGTACGTGTTTTGGATAAGGAGGCTGATGGGTGCAAACGAGGTGTGAAGGAGGCCATCTACGTAAAAATGGAGAAGCCAAGCTTGAATAGAGGCGGGAAAAGGGGGGGGGGGTTAGACATCTATTGTCTGCCACATACAATGCTGTCTTGACACCTTTTTCTGGGAAGCCTTTATCACCTACTGACTCCAATTAGGATAATAGTATCAACACCTTTGACCCCATGCTGGGTATAATGACCTCTGACCCCATGTACAGTCACTCACAATTGAGAAAGCTTGTTGGAGGAACGAGTGAAACGTTTTCAAGAAATCTACAGTACGTCCAGTTGCCTTGATTTATTCTTTATGCCATGACCTGGATAAATGAAAACCTTCACAGACGAGGATGGAAACTGTTATAATGTAAAAAACTATTAGTGTCTGTTTCCTTACAATACAACAAAGTCTGAACCTCCATACCATCCAAATGAATCTGTAAATACAAAACATCAATCGATGTCTCAGAAATCCTGTGGGTTATTGTGATGTTGAAAGAATTATTGTTGAGGGTTGTCCCAAAATCATTGCACTCTTCACGTGTACCCTGCCAAAAAATTAGAACGTCATCAATAAAACGATACCATAGCATGTAAAACAAACTCCAAAAGACTTACCAAAAAAGTATGGTGTACAGAGTCCCCCTGTGTGGATTTTGTAAGAAAGTATTGAACTGCGGCAACCCCATCAACATGTGCTATGTTGGAATAAAGTGATTCAAGACCACAAGTAAGAATCAGAGTGTTCGAAGGAAGTTTGATATCTTGAAGATTTTCTATCAAATGCTAAAAATCTCTCAGATAAGAATGGAGACCTAAAACAATTGGTTGCAGAAAAAAATCCAATTAAAAACAGGCTTGTTCACATAAACCACCTATACGAGCCACTATAGGGTGTCCTTGAGGGTTATACAAATTTTTATGTACTTTAGGAAGCATAGAAAATGTAGGTACCACCGGACTTTTCACTTCCAAGAAAGTCAACTCTTTCTTAGTGATGATATTCATTTGGAATGCAGACTGAAGAAGCCTATCTTAGTCTTGAAAATTGATGTTGGATCTGTAGGTTAAGAAGTGTAAAAGTGACGGTTTTCCAATTGTCTTTTGGCTTCAATCATATAAAAGGTTAATATCCCATAGATATCCCATAATAGAACCACATTACCTACTTTGTCAGCCTCCTTGATGATAAATGTAGACTTCTGTTGTAATTTCTGAATGGCCATCAGTTCCAAATTAGTCAGGTTTTTGTTTCTTACAGGATTTGTTTGTAATCTCCTGATTTTCCACAACATAGCCTGAAAAAATAAATGAATGTTAGAAAAAAGGCAAAGGGTAGGAGTAATTATTGAAGGTTTACGCAATGTAAACTGTCATCTACCTATGTCAGACTCATTGTCTTTGAGGAGATCCATAAGATCTCATCATCAGGGAGCTGATGTACAATGGTGGGTTGATCAAAAAGAGATTTAAAGCAAAGTTGTCTGCAAAACAAATAAACATCCTGGGGCGCGATCTCTGTGACCCATATCCACCCTTATAGTCCAAGCCTCACATTTTAATGTTATTTTTTGATGCCACATTATCATCTATCTATTGTGAACCGGTTTGTTTGGGTTTAACATTGTCTGTCATTCTGTCTCGGACTATATACACTGTGTCCCTATTTGTGGACTTTGGTGGACACTGGCTCTGTGCTTGGTTTTCCTTTCACCAGCACATGATGTATTGTGTGCCATTTTTAAATCATGTTTGTGTGTCTTTGTAGTTAATAAAATTGCTCTATTTTAGTTTGTGGATGTGCACATTATTGCCGTTCTCTTGAGCCTTGTGGCCTTCTTTGGGTAATCATGGATTGCAAGGATAGCCTATTGAGTTTACCTTAATACTTCATGTCTCCGGTGGTGGCACTGCAGGATAATTGAACATTTGCTACCATATTCTCCTGTAGATTATAATGAACAGATATCCTGGGCCCTCCAGAGTGAGAGTTGTAAATTGAAGCCACTGTTACCTATAGATTATCAATGGGGGTGTAAACTTAGAAATTGAAATCTTAGGGGGAGAGTTATCAAACTGGTGTAAATTAGAACTAGCTTAGTTGTCAATAGCAACCAAACAGATTCCAACTTTCATTTTTTAAAGCTCCTTTGGAAAATGATTTGCTATGGGCAAATAAGCCAGTTCTACACCAGTTTGATAAACCTCCCCCTTACTTTTTTTGTATGGGAAAATCCCTTTAATGCTCCATTTTAATCCATTTGTCCAAAGGTTTATTTAAGTAACTTATAGCGGAAAAAATATTAAATTGTTTTTACAGTTATAAATTCCAAAAATGTTACAACACACTCTGTGAAATGCAAGATGAAATAACAATGTATTAGGACATCTGCAAATGATGTGGAAAGATTTGTACAAATGAGACGGTCCATGAAATCTAAAACTAGGATTGAAGTACAATTTGTGCTGTAGTCAGTTTTTAGCCTTTGAATCCCGGCAAGAGCCTTGACTGATGCTTAAAAGCAAAGAATGGATACTTTGATAGATAGACTCCTCAGTGCTTAGCACTCCCTTGTTTGATGTAAGTTAAAAGTGGCTTCCAACAATTTAATGGCAACCAAACTATCCTCTGATCTTAAGAAAGTTGACTGATAGAGGCATTCAATTCAAACTGTGCCATGTATTTTAATGAGGAGTTTAAATGTAGTAACGCAATAATACAACAGTGCAATTCCGAAATTAAAAAAACTTAACGCTTGTTTTTTATTTGTAATGCAGAATCCTCTTCACCTGCAGCTCAGCATTGAAAATTCCCTAACTTCCAATGCCGATGTCACTCTCTCCATACTTACGATGAACAACTGGTACAACTATAGCATACTCCTATGCCAAGAAGACTGGAATATAACCGATTTCCTCACGCTAGCACAAAATAATTCCAGATTTCACCTTGGATCAATTCTAAATATCACAGTAAAGCTCACCCTGACTAATGACGTTATGAGCTACCTACAGTTCAACCTAGAAAGTATAAAGGACACCACATCTACTATCGTTATGTTTGGTTGTGATATGGAAGACACAAGACGAATATTTGAAACAACTGCTCAGTATGGAATAGCATTACCCGAATTTTATTGGATTTTTGGAGACTCCCAAAATGTTGATGAATTAAAGACTGAAGGATTACCTTTGGGTCTGATTGCTCATGGGACAACTGCTGCTTCCTATTTTGAACACTATGTGCAAGATGCAATGGAACTAATAGCCAGAGCAGTTGCCACAGCTACAATGGATCAACCAGAGTTGGCGCTTATTCCCAGCACAATGAACTGCATGAGCAGAGACAGCTTGAATCTTACATCTGGCCAATACTTATCCAGGTATGACTAAATAATGTGTTACAGTAATCCCTATAGGACAATAAATCACTCAACAGATATAAGAATTCATCAGTTATAAAATATGGAACAGAACTTACGAAGGATGACATAACTTAAATTGCTCGCTGGCATTTAGGAGAAGTAAAGTAAAACTAAGCCATGTTTGATTCTCATTCAAAGAGTTTTCTTTATTTTCATGACTATGAAAATTGTAGATTTACACTGAAGGCATCAAAACTATGAATTAACACATGTGGAATTATATACATAACAAAAAAGTATGAAACAACTGAAAATATGTCATATTCTAGGTTCTTCAAAGTAGCCACCTTTTGCTTTGATTACTGCTTTGCACACTCTTGGCATTCTCTTGATGAGCTTCAAGAGGTAGTCACCTAAAATGGTCTTCCAACAGTCTTAAAGGAGTTCTCAGAGATGCTTAGCACTTGTTGGCGCTTTTGCCTTCACTCTGCGGTCCAGCTCACCCCAAACCATCTCGATTGGGTTCAGGTCCGGTGACTGTGGAGGCCAGGTCATCTGGCGCAGCACCCCATCACTCTCCTTCATGGTCAAATAGCCCTTACACAGCCTGGAGGTGTGTTTGGGGTCATTGTCCTGTTGAAAAATAAATGATGGTCCAACTAAACGCAAACCGGATGGAATAGCATGCCGCTGCAAGATGCTGTGGTAGCCATGCTGGTTCAGTATGCCTTCAGTTTTGAATAAATCCCCAACAGTGTCACCAGCAAAGCACCCCCACACCATCACACCTCCTCCTCCATGCTTCATGGTGGGAACCAGGCATGTAGAGTCCATCCGTTCACCTTTTCTGCGTCGCACAAAGACACGGTGGTTGGAACCAAAGATCTCAAATTTGGACTCATCAGACCAAAGCACAGATTTCCAGTGGTCTAATGTCCATTCCTTGTGTTCTTTAGCCCAAACAAGTCTCTTCTGCTTTTTGCCTGTCCTTAGCAGTGGTTTCCTAGCAGATATTCTACCATGGAGGCCTGATTCACACAGTCTCCTCTTAACAGTTGTTCTAGAGATGTGTCTGCTGCTAGAACTCTGTGTGGCATTGACCTGGTCTCTAATCTGAGCTGCTGTTAACCTGCGATTTCTGAGGCTGGTGACTCGGATGAACTTATCCTCCGCAGCAGAGGTGACTCTTGGTCTTCCTTTCCTGGGGGGGTTCGCATGTTTCTTTGTAGCGCTTGATGGTTTATGTGACTGCACTTGGGGACACTTTTAAAGTTTTCCCAATTTTTCGGACTGACTGACCTTCATTTCTTAAAGTAATGATGGCCACTCGTTTTTCTTTACTTAGCTACTTTTTTCTTGAAATAATACAAATTCTAACAGTCTATTCAGTAGGACTATCAGCTGTGTATCCACCTGACTTCTCCACAACGCAACTGATGGTCCCAACCCCATTTATAAGGCAAGAAATCCCACTTATTAAACCTGACAGGGCACACCTGTGAAGTGAAAACCATTTCAGGTGACTACCTCTTGAAGCTCATTAAGAGAATGCCAAGAGTGTGCAAAGCAGTAATCAAAGCAAAAGGTGGCTACTTTGAAGAACCTAGAATATGACATATTTTCAGTTGTTTCACACTTTTTTGTTATGTATATAATTTCACATGTGTTATTTCATAGTTTTTATGCCTTCAGTGTGAATCTACAATTTTCATAGTCATGAAAATAAAGAAAACTCTTTGAAAAGGTGTGTCCAAACTTTTGGTCTGTACTGTGTATATATATATATATATATTATATATGTACCGTATATTTCGCCCTATAAGACGCACTTTTTTCCCCCCAAAAGTGGGGGAAAAATAGCAGTGCATCTTATGGGGCGAATGCTGCATTTTGCCGAACTGTCAATGATACGCCGATGCCGCACGGCAGTGTATCAGCAGAGAGGGAGGAGGGGCTGGGGGCCGGCATCTGGTTTTATAATGACAGCGGGGCCCATGCAGTGACTGTATTCTACTACACGGGCCCCGCTCACTGTATATACCGTAATCTTATCTATAATTGTGGCATTGTTAATAGTAATTAGCGCTGTGTATTACTTAGAAGCGCTTGGTAGCAGAGAAGAGGGAAGAGGCAGGCCGGGAGGACGGGCGCTGGCAGCGTGAGTCATACATCATGCACCTACGCGCCCACTTTATGAATGAAGCAGGCGGCGTGGGCGCATGACGTATGACTCACATTGCCAGCGCCCGTCCTCCCTGTCTGCCTCCTCTCTGCTACCGAGCGCTTGTTGTAAGTAATACACAGCGCTGATTACTATTAACAATGCCACAATTATAGATAAGATTACGGTATAAACAGGCGCTGATTACTATTAACAATGCCACAATTATAGATAAGATTACGGTATATACAGTAAGCGGGGCCCGTGTAGTAGAATACAGTCACTGCATGGGCCACGCTGTCATTATAAAACCAGATGCAACCCCTACCCCTGTATTGGGGGTCATTCACACTACAGGGACACTGTTATTGAGGGGATCTGTGGATGACACATATATGTGTCATCCACAGATCCCCCCATAACAGTGTCATCCACAGATCCCCATAACAGTGTCATCCAGAGACCCCAATAAGAGACATCCAGAGATCCCCATAAGTGTCACCCACAGATCCCCCATAACAGTGTCACTCACAGATCCCCCATAACAGTGTCACCCACAGATCCCCCATAACAGTTTCACCCACAGATCCCCATAACAGTGTCACCCACAGATCCCCCATAACAGTGTCACCCACAGATCCCCCATAACAGTGTCATCGACAGACCACCATTAGTTCAAAACCCACCAAAAGCACACCTTTTTGTTCAAAATATTTTTTTCCTCCTCAAAAACCTAGGTGCGTCTTATGGGCAGGTGCGTCTTATAGGGCGAAAAATACAGTATATATATGAAGTTTTGGGGACTCGTGCTTCATATGGGCATTGTAAAGAAGCCAAACTTTAGACAATATTGGAGTTCGGAAATTTTCTACCAGACTCCAATTTACAGTAAGACTATGAAGCGTTTTCAGTCAATTCAGAAATTCCTACGCTTCAACGACAATGCACAGTGCTCACACCAAAACAACCCAACATTTGACCGTGTGTTCAAGGTAACGCCTGTCATTGACCACTTTAACACCAAGTTTGCTGAGGTGCAAAATACTGATAAAAATGTCTGTGTAGATGAGTTCCTATTGCTCTTCAAAAGGAGGATTACACCAGCTTCCCTAATCCTATACAAGGTGCCACAACCACTACACCCAAACCAGTTTGTATTCTGGACTACAAAAGGCACATGGGAGGGGTGGATCTTTCAGATTAACTTCTGAAGCCCTACAGTGCCACACAAAAAACGAAAGTGTGGTACAAAAAGCTGGCCATACACATTGTACAGATGGCAATGTGTACAAGCTATTTCAATCTGCAGGCCACACAGGAACTTTCCTTCAGTTCCAAGAGGTGGTTATCAAGGCCCTCATTTTTCAAAGCCAGGCCGGGGGCGGAGAGGGTCCCAGTCCTTCATGAAGTCATAGTGCCCAAAAAAGATGCAGGGTGTGTTCCAAACGTGGGATAAGGAAAGACACCATTTACTACTGCGAAACATGCCCTTAAAAACCTGGCCTGTGCATGCAGGAGTGTTTAAAATCTACAGTACCACTCATCCATGGAGTATTAATTAAATTTCATCTATGATGTACCCTGTAGTTTCACCACCTTATATCTCTGATTTAGTCCCGTAGCTTACAGATCCACTTTTCACCAACCACTACATATTCATTTCTGTCAAACACCTATTAGGTCAAAAGTGCCCTTTCCACCCTTTAAAATGTTTATACAGGGGTGCACTTTTCAAAATGGACCTCAGGATTGTTTTAAATTCGACATGGCACCTGAATTCCATGTCTGCCAATTCAGGCCTGTCAGCAAAATCCATATTTAGCTTTTTGCCTGCTGTGTGCCCATACAGCAGGCTACAAACACATTTGGGGTGTTTCCTGAATGGGGAGAAAATGGGGAACACATACTGGGATGAATTTTCTTCTTTAACCCCTTGTGAAAGTGAAAAATTGGGGTCTGCTAGTAATTTTTTTTTTATTTTCACAAATGTGTGCTTTGAAATCCTTCTGTGAGACACCTGTTTGCTGAAAAGTATCCTTCCCACCATTCAACATGTTTGTACGGGGGTGCTCTTTCCAAAATGGGTTAACTTCTTGGGGTTTTTAATTTCTGGGGACCTCAGGATTTTTTTTTTAAATGCGATATGGCACCTAAAATCTGTGTCTGCCAATTCAGGTCAGCAAAATCCATATTTTGGATGGGATGTTGTCGTATTCGGGGGGAAATAGGGAACAAAATGTTGAGTGCATTTTGTCCTGTTACCCTTTGTGAAAGTGAAAAATGTGGGTATTAAGCCACCTTTTCCTATAAAAATTGCAATTTTTCATTTTCACTGCCAAGTGTTTTCTAATTCTAGGAAATACCTTTGAGGTCAATGTGCTCACTACACACCTTGAAAGATACCTTGAGTGGTGTAGTTTCCAAAATGGGGTCACTTTTTGGGGGTTTCCACTATAGGGTCACCTCAGGGTGTCTTCATATGTGACATAGCTCCCAATTACCATTCCAGCTAAATCCTCTCTCCAAAAGCGATATGGTGCTCCTTCCACTCTGAAGCATGCTGTGCCCCCATACATCAGTTTTTGAGCACATATGGGGTGATGCTGTATTCGGAGGGAATTGGGAACAAAATGTGCAGTGCATTTTGTCCTGTTTCCTTTTGGGAAAGTGAAAAATGTGGGTGTAAAGCTACTTTTTTCTAGAAAAGAATGCAATTTTTCATTTTCACTGCCAAGTGTTTACTAATTCTAGGAAACACTTTTGAGGTCAAAATGCTCAATACACACCTTGAAAGATTACTTTAGGGGTGTAGTTTCCAAAAATGGGGTAACTTTTTGTGGGTTTCCACTGTAGGGCCACCTCAGGGTGTCTTCATATGCGACATAGCTCCCAATTACCATTTCAGCTAAATCCGCTCTCCAAAAGCCATATAGTGCTCCTTCCACTCTGAAGCATGCTGTGCGCCCGTACATTAGTTTTTGAGCACATCTGGGGTGTTTCTGTAAACTCCAGAATCAGGGTAATAGATTTTGAGTTTTGTTTGGCTGGTAACCCTTGATGTGTTGCAGAAAAAATAGATTCAAATTTAAAATCTTCAAAAAAAAATTTACATTTTGAAATGTTATTATAGTTTCTAAAATGGGGTGATTTATTGGTCGTTTCTAATATGTAAGCCCCACAAAGTGACTTCATAACTGATCTGGTCCTTAAAAAATTGTGTTTTGGAAATTTTAAGATTTGCTTCTAAACTTCTAAGCCTTCTAACATCCCCAAAAAATAAAATGTCGTTTTAAAAATGATCTAAACATGAAGTACACATATGGAGAATGTAAAGTAATAACTATTTACTATAATAATATTACTATCTATTTTTAAAGTAAATTTTGTATTTTTTTATAAATAAAAATTAAATATTTTGACTCAAATTTACCACTGTCATGAAGTACAATATGTGACGAGAAAACAAGTAAAAGTGTTTTAAAGTTATTACCACATAAAGTGACACATGTCAGATTTGCTAAAAATGGCCTGGTCCTTAAGGTGAAAAATGGCAGGGTCCTGAAGGGGTTAAAAGAGGGTTATAGTTAACAAAGAAACTCAAGGTTTGAGTGTGTGCAAACACCTCAAACTCATCATGGAAACTGAAATGATAAATACTGTATACAGTAAATCTAATGTGCTCTAACAGTAGTTCTTACTCAGTCATATGATATCTTAGAAAATTGTGTTCCCCCATTCTGTAACTTGTGCTGGTGGGCAGGGGTTGACTCAGTGGTCACACGATCATGTGTTATGCATGTGAACACTTTGCCAGTAGTGTCCACTTGCTTTTGCACACACAAGAATATACCAGCCATCGCTTGTATGCCACTTGACAGCAGCATATAGTAGTTATTATATTTACAAATGTAGATAGATAGATAGATATGAGATAGATAGATAGATAGATAGATATCTTACTCTTGAGTTGGGGAGAGTGGCCACATGACTGTGATCTCTGTGCAGACTATATTTCCTTTGACATCACAATCAGGCCTCCCATGATCCCGTTTGTCATAATCCTTGCCCAAATGGTTATGATGTCGAAACCATGTGATCTTGGAATGGGCTGGTTGACATTTTCAATCCATAAGCAGTGTAGGCAGCGTCCACTGCTTGTGGTATGCAAACTGTGTGGGAGGGGACACTAGGAGGAGACAACAAGGGGATGATGGCGAGTGTAGTGAGCAGCATTTTCAGCCTAGAGAAGGGTGTAGTAGTTGTTTACATTGCTGGCTGATCATGTAGCACACAGCACTATGGGAAATGTTGTGGCTGCTGCTCATCTACATCCAAAACCTGGATGTTCAGGTTGCAGGACCATGGAGATTGAAGTAAAGTCTCAAGAAAAGTTAAAAGATACATTATTATGCTGTGTGGGAGTTTTAAAGATCTCGCACAACCCCTTTAACTATGTCGACGTCAGTGCCCGTTATTGCCTGGCAGCACATACAACTCTGTGTCCACCTCTCTGTTGAACCACTGCTAAATGATAATTAGATAACTACTAATAGCAATCTACAATGTGCAAGTAAAAACAAAGTTGCTGACACACAGATCACGTGTCCCCTGTACTTCCTAGTGGGGATTACCTGGCCACTGATTTAGATGTTATGAAAGACAAGGTGTAAGAGTAGACCCCTTTATCAACACACATTTTCTAACTTTACAAAAAACAAAACATTGAACGAAGTTAATGATCTTAAAGAAAATAGCTTTTCATCAGTTAGTGAATCGGTTTCACATTGTGACTGGAATGGTAGAATACCAATCTCAACAGAATGTAGTTACTGTAGCAGATTTCATTATCTAAAATGTATAGAAATAATAAAGTCATTTAGAGGTACTGTAGGACAGAATGTATTCTGCATACCTGGGTGCTGATTATTCTAATGATCCTTAAAGGCTATAGTCACCTATGGGGACATTTATTATTACATTGTACTCATTGTGAGCTAAAATTCATTTTTTAAATCGTCTTTATTAAAAAAATGTAAACCACTTTCTCTGTACATCCTTTAGATTCTTTAGTAACATGCTCTGTGAGCTCAGCTGATGGCGCCTTATCTCTAATCTCTGACCTTTATAAAAACTCATTACTTAATTCTTATTTTACTGATAAAAATGTAGCATAAATGTTTTTGAGCAATTAGTAATTTAAAGATAAGGGTTATTAGACGACCAGCAGAAAGTGCGATTCTCACACCTAGGCAGAAGCTAACCCTTCATGACAAATATGAATATTTTTAATAAAGACCAATTGAAAAAATATATATTTTAATACCAAAATGAGAAAAACACAATTATAAAAAATTGCCCCAAAGATGTACATAGCTCTTTACTTGATATTATAGAAGATTATGTAATAATCACCTGCTACGTTTTATTTTGACAGGTTTTTGACAAACACTTCTTTCAGTGGTGTAAGTGGACATATCAAAGTTAAAGATTCATCCATTATCAACTCAGAAAACCATTACTTTATCTGGAACTTACAACATGATCCAGTAGGTAATCGTATGTGGACTCGACTTGGAAGCTGGAAGGATGAAAAAATTATCATGGATTATGGACTGTGGCCGGACCAGGCTCAAAGGCACAAAAATCATTACCAACAACCAGCACGACTACACCTTAGAGTTGTGACTTTGATCGAGCCGCCATTTGTCTTTACAAGAAATGTAGATAGCGATGGTCAATGCCCAGCAGGCCAGCTTTGCTTAGATCCCATGACTAATGATTCAGGAGTATTAGACAGTCTTTTTGAAAGTTTGCAAAGTGGTAATGACTCGGTGCCAATTGAATACAAAAAGTGTTGTTATGGTTATTGCATTGATCTGTTGGAAAAATTGGCAGAAGATCTAAACTTTGACTTTGATTTATATATCGTTGGTGATGGAAAGTATGGAGCTTGGAAGAATGGTCATTGGACAGGACTTGTGGGAGATCTTCTCAGTGGTGCTGCCCACATGGCTGTGACCTCATTTAGTATTAACACAGCTAGAAGCCAAGTCATTGATTTTACTAGTCCTTTCTTTTCGACAAGTTTAGGTATCTTAGTAAGGAGTAAAGATACAGCTGCACCAATTGGAGCTTTTATGTGGCCACTTCATTGGACAATGTGGCTGGGGATTTTTGTATCACTTCATGTTACTGCAGTATTTCTAACACTTTATGAGTGGAAAAGCCCCTTTGGTATGACTCCAAATGGCCGAAACCGCAGCAAAGTTTTTTCCTTCTCTTCTGCACTAAATGTGTGTTATGCCATATTATTTGGCAGGACAGCTGCTATCAAAACACCTAAATGTTGGACCGGGAGATTTCTAATGAATCTATGGGCTATATTTTGTTTGTTTTGTCTGTCAACATATACTGCTAATTTGGCAGCTGTCATGGTGGGGGAAAAAATTTATGAAGAGCTTTCTGGAATACACGACCCTAAGGTAGGTCAAACTTAATATAATTGTATTATTTTTAGCTGGCCGGATGCTGTGTAGGTTTTATAGGCTTATGTGTAATTAAATTCTCAGGATCATAGTGTGGTGGAATGGTTGTCAGTTAGTATGATCTATCATTGAAAAAGTAGGGATTTAATGCATTTTTAATAAGTGCTCCACTGCTTAACACTCTTATTATGCAAATATTGAATGTTGTCACTGGCAGTAACATGGAAAGACATATGCATTTTTGATAGTCTTCTCTTCAGTAACTATGATTAAATTTTCCACTTTCTCATGAAAAATGCAATTTCTACTTTTATCTTGTCATGTCTTGATTACTGTAACCTTTTCAGAATTCCCATTTCTCTGAAAGTGCATGCAATACGTGTATAAAAGCTTTAAAGGAGGAAAGTATAGATATAGACACATTGGCCCAGATTTACTCATCTTAAAGATGGTGTTAGACAGTTTGTCTAGACCTGCACTACATTTATCACAGTGGTTCAGGCTGGATGATAAACCTGGTGCAGGGACAGACACGTCTCTCTGACCAACTATTGGTTGGCTTACCTTGAGACATATTTGTACGCCAGAATTGTGGCCTTCTCCTTCCTTTGAAGTCCCACCCCTTTCTGCTAAACCTGCCGATTGTCAAGCATATCGGAAAAATGTAGAAACCCTAGATGCACGAAAGTCTGCCAATATTTGCCACTTATTAGATAGATTTTTGGCACAGACACATTAGTAAACCTTGCCCATTGTATGTAGGACTGTGTACCAAATCATTTGTTTCAGTAATTTCTGGCCAATAACAATTGAACAATTTAACAGTTCAAGGTTACTGCTAAGGGAAAACCTTCTTATAAAAAAAAAGTAGTGTTTGAACAATTTAAGGCTACCACCAGGGTAAAATCATATTATGAAAAAACACTGAACTGGTGATGTATTTGTTTATTTTCTGGTCAGTTAATGCTTAATTGTTTATTTTCTGGTCAGTTAATGCTAAAATTTAATTAAAAGTGATGACAATTATATGACAAAAATTAATCATGCATTACATTTTTGGCAACAGTTCATCAAAAGGCTGTCCTGTCCAAAAAAGAGCGACTGAACTGATAAGCGGCGCGGAGGATCATACCGTAGTCATAATGAAAGATTGTGAGATGCATTTAATTTATTAAGAACAGATGCCTCTTAATAAATCTGATCAATCAATCTACACTAGTTTGGGGCTGGCATAGTATTGAGCTATAACTTGCTAAAGTTTCTGGTGTAAATTAGTGAATCTGGCCTCTGCCTGCTTCTGTTCCATCAATGCCCAACCCCACTCTTCCCGCTAAGCCCCACTCTTTTCTCACCATCAAAGTTTTGAGAAGCTTAAAAAGGCACAAATTATGGTGTAACTATGGTGTGCTTTGCACCATAATGTGTATCTTTTTAATGCCACAAAAGTAGCTTTACAGCATTGATAAATGTCCAGCTAGTAAATTTGCTGGCCTGAATAAGAAAGTTTTACTTACACGCAGCATATTATAATGGAAAGCAATACATTACCTGTAGCTTCTGTGCTCAGCTTCATTGCAGCTGTTTTGTACTTCTTCAACAGCATATTAGTCTTCATTTTATAGCATGCTTTTATAAGTACAGTGTAGGAGATTGATTAGTACACTTCCTTTATAAATCTCTCCTCCTGCCACCACAGTAGTAAATAAAATCATGCAGAACACAAAACAAATAAAATCCTATACTTTAACTTAATGTAATTGATGACTTTTTAGAAATAAAATTTTAGCAGCTACTAAAAAATTTCAGGCAAAGAAATATAGAAATAAGCAAGGACATTCAGAAAATGGAATTTAATTAATTTCCACTAGAGATGATGGAACCTTTTGAGAATCGCTTTGGTTCCGATTTAGATGCAAATCAATTGTACCCGAACCAAACTGGCTCAAATTGCCCTGAAAATTCGTATATAACACCCTCTAGTCTCCTAAAACTCAGAATTTTTAGGAAAACATGTTTTCTCTTTTCATTATTTTGAGTGCTCTTGAGTGCAGTGACAGCAATAGTAAACAATGGCAGCGTGATACTGACATACATAGCTATGGGTGTTTGTCTGCATTAACAAACATGTTTAAAAACACACTGCACCGTTGCATGTGTTATGCTTTGTTATGATCCAAAGAATCAAAAAATTGTTACTTATGAGTGGCAGATGGTGTTTAAAAATGCACAGGGGGAGATTTATCAAAACTGGTGTAAAGCAAAACTGGCTTAGTTGTCTATAGCAACCAATCATATTGATCCTTTCATTTTTCAAGGGATCTCTGGAATCTGATTGGTTGCTACAGGCAACTCCGCCAGTTTTCCTTTGCACAGTCTTGATAAATTCCCCCCACAGTGTTTAAAAAATCATTAGCAAGTTGGAGGACCAAGCGTCCAAAAATTATGCCTTCATGGGACCAGAATACCTGTCCATATGACACACACAAGTTCTACTTGTCAGAAGAAAGAGTAGCTTGTTAGGATCAAGCCTCCAAAAATTATTCCTTAATGGGGGCAGAATGCACACACAAGTGTTAATTGACACAAGAAAAAGTAGCTTTTTCTGAATGAGCCTAGAAAAATTATCTGTTAGCTATTCTTCTGCTGTTGTCCCCTGCTGCATGAGCATCAGCATCTGTTCTAAGATAAATATAAGGGGATGAGATTGTTCATGCCGCAATTGTCCCTACTGACAAATTTTGTGGCATCTTCGAAGGGCTTCAGCACCTGAAATCTCAATGAGCTGCCATTGCCTGACCTTAAAACAAGACATGCTCCCTGTTGAGGCGGTCTGGTGCTTGACAAAATCATTCACAGGTGTCCGATGCTCATACAGACGCTCTACAGGACAGTATTGTGGACATTGCTGCCACCTTACACAAGACAGTTTACTTTTTTTTTAAAGCGTTGCATGACTAGGTTTAGCACAATATGCACCTTGCAGGAAGCATGTGTTATTTCCCCTAGGACAGTGATGGCTAACCTTGGCACTCCAGCTGTGGTGAAACTACGACTCCCAGCATGCTCCATTTATTTCTATAGCGTTCTGGGAGCAGCCAAGCAAGGGGGGCATCTTGGGAGTTGTAGTTTTACCACAGCTGGAGTGCCAAGGTTAGCCATCACTGCCCTAGGGTCAGTGTGGCCACTAGGTTGCGGCCATTGCCGCTGACCATCTTGCCCAGTAAGCAGGATTTTTGTTGCTTTATATACTTTAGCATCTGCTTGACTGTGTTGCTTCTCTTGTTCAGGCCTATCAGCTCCAGTACCTAATGGGAACACTTGACACATGTAATAGGAAGGAGGGGGAGTGGGCACGCTTGTACACTTACATTGCGTTTTTTGAAACCCATACAATACTTGAAATGCCTGGAGATGCCCTGACCCGAATTTCAGTCTACTATTTCTGGGGCTTTCACTAATAGATTTCAGATTATACCCTCTGGATTGTAAAATATGCGTTGTACACTTGTATTGCTATTTTCGCAAACCACACCAAAACTTGAAATGTGTGAAGATGCCCTGTCTAAAGATGACCAAAGTTATCAAAAATTTGATTTGGCTACTTTACCGAATTTCACAAAGGAATATTTTTTGTGAAGAATTACTTCGTAGTAGCTGGCGCAATGATGGAGAATGGTGATCGCTCCACCCCCCATCATTGAACCCCTCAGATGCCGCTTTCATCGCTGATCGTGGCTTATGAGAATAAAAGTGATAATAGGTTTTCAGGGGTTAACCAGGTAAAAAAATAATAATATTACCTTATCCATTTGATCGTGAAGAAGCCGCCACTGCTATCTTGTAATCTCACGTGGTGCGTAATGACGTCATCACACTTGTCAGGGTGATGACGTCATACGTCACGACTAGTGATGGACGAACATCGGCTGGGAATATTCGCGAACGTTTAAATCTTCGCGGACCGCAAGTTTTCAGCGGGCTCCTTTCACTTTAATGGCAGGCGAACCGGAAAAACCTTCAGGTAATTATTGCAGACACCAAATACTTACAAGAAGTGCACAAATCGTCCCACAACATAAACAGTGACATAACAGAGGGGGATCAATGGCAAAAATTCCCACAAAAATATTTATTTTAATAAGGGGCTATTTATATGCGTCTTAAAGAAAAACTGTCAAAAATGTGGCCTGCTGGAGCCTAGAAAAAATTTTTTTTAGGCCACTGGAGTACAGGCCCTAAAAATTAAGCATTCACCTGACAGAAAATAGCAAGTGATAATGTGGCTGGAGGTATATTAGACGAATATCATTGGATATCAATTTTACTGCAGGCCACTACAAATAGATGTCAAATACATATGTTTAAAAGAACAAAAAATATTAAATTTGATTAAAAACATGGCTAACAATATCCCCCCTCTTGAAAAAAAAGTTGAAATTCGATAACACGTGGTCGTCTTCAACAGGTGTTGAATTCCTCCGAGGTCCCAAACATTAGGCATTCACCGGACAGAAAAGAACAAGTGATTATGTGGCTGGAGGTACATTAGGCAGTCACTGTATAACAATTTTACTGTTGGCCAGTTAGATTACAGGCCACAAAATGTATGCATTCACCGTACATAAAAGATCAAGTGATTATGTGGCTGGAGGTATATTAGACGGTAAATGGATATCAATTTTACAGCAGGCCAGTGGACTACAGGCCCAAAAAATTATTCATTCACCGTACAGAAAAGCACAATTGGTAATGTAGCTGGAGGTAAATTAGACGGTCACCGTATAATAATTTTACTGTTTGCCAGTTAGATTACAGGACCTAAAATTATGCATTCACCGTACATTAATGATCAAATGATTATGTGGCTGGAGGTATATTAGACAGCCATTCAATATCAATTTGACTGCAGGCCAGTGTAGTACAGGCCACAAACATTAGGCATTAACCGGACAGAAAAGAACAAGCAATTATGTGGCTGGAGGTATATTAGACGGTCATTAGATATCAATTTTACTGCTGGCCAGTACAAATAGATGTCAAATACATATGTTTAAAAGAACTAAAAATATAAAATTGGATTAAAAAGATGGCTAACAAAATCCCCCCTCTTGAAAAATAAAAAATAAAAATGATAATAGTTGAAATTCGATAACACATGGTCGTCACAGGTGTTGAATTCCTCCGAGGTCCCAAACATTAGGCATTCACCGGACAGAAAAGGCCTTTTATGCCGCTGTATTCTGTATTTACCTAAGACAGGGACCATTATTTGTTCTGGGTGGTGGCGGATATTTGTAGGCTGTCATGAGGAAAGATCTTCTAAAATGGGCATAGATTTCCCTGGCCTACCGCAAGACGTCCTGGACCCCAGTGTATTTGGCACTGAATCACTGCACGACTAAGTTCAGGAAGTGTTTCATTTTGCCCTGTTTCAGCTCGCTCAGCAGATTGGCACAGTTGTCTCACACCACTTTACCAACTGTCAAATTGAGCTGGGTTAGCCACTGATCGGCCTGTGACTGTAGAGCTGAAAGGAGTGCAGGACTGGTGTGGCTCTTGGCTTCCAGGCACAACAGCCGCAGCACAGCATGGCAACGTCTCACCTGGCACGTCCAATCGATTCTGGGGAGCTGGGGGGTGCAGTGGAAGAGGCGGTAGCAGTGGAAAAGGAGAAGTCAGCTGAGGAGGAGACGAAGGATGGAGTAGGAGAAGGAGAAGAAGAGGCAGACCTGCATGCAATCTGTGGCTGTAACACCAAATCCACACGAGTGCCACGGGTTACATGCTTGACGGCCGTCAGAAGGTTCGCCCAGTGGGCAGTAAAAGTTATGTACCTTCCCTGCCCGTGTTTGCTAGACCACATGTCTGTGGTCAGATGTATCTTGGCACCGACACTGTGTGCCAGAGATACATTCACTTGCCGCTGAACGTGGCCATATAGCTATGGGATGCCCTTCTGGGAGAAATATTTCCTTCCGGGGACCTTCCATTGTGGTGTTCCAATGGCCACAAATTTTCTAAAGGCCTCTGAGTCCACCAATTTATATGGCAGTAGTTGGCGGGCTAGCAGTTCCGACAAGCCAGCAGTCAGCCGTTGGGCAAAAGGATTATCCGGCATCATTTTTTTACGCTTGAACATTTGGGAAGCCTGCCTTGTGCCAGATGAACGTGACGACGGCACGGTGGAAGGTAAAGTGGAGGAAAAAGGGGAGGAGAAGGAGAAGGAGCAGAGTGTGGCTTTGTGGGTTCTGATGGCAACACTATTATAAGCATATGACACGTTAAAAAAAGCCCACACTGCTGAGCCATGTGCCAGCGTCCTGGGAGCGCCAGATGTGACCGTGCATGATAAATGGCTCACTCCAGATACATTTGCAGTCAGCTTTTTGCCTCATGTGCACTGCGAGTTCTGCCTGCTTCTCCTCCTTCTTCTCCCTATTTGCTGCTCCGTCTCTCCCTCTGAACTCCCCTCCTCTTCCTCTATTGTGGGCAACCACGTGACGTCCATCGACACATCATCATTGTCACTCTAACCACCACTGACATTAGAGATCTCGGAGTAGGCAGCAACGGTGGGGACCACCCTCCTTGGGCTTATCTGGGTACTGTCGTCAGACCGCTGGGTGGCAGCCTTTGCTACCTCCTCTTCCTCATCCGATGCCAAGAATGGCTGCACATCGGTGAGGTCTGGGAATTGATGGGAAAATAATTCCTCTGACTCGAATGGAGGGGCTATGGTGGTGGTATCTTTGGGGGTGCACACATCAGAGAGTGAGGAGGGTGCAGATACAGAGGATGAGGAGGGTGCAGAAGCGGAAGGCTGAGTGAACCCCTCAACCAACTCTAGCTAGCACGCACCTTATCCAACTTTGCACTTAGGCTCCGGCCTGGTGCACCTGCCCGACCCCTACCACACCTGCGGAATGGCCGGCCTCTTACTCTGCCTGTCATTTTCAATAGGACCCTGTGACAAAGTCCTTATAGAAGAGCAGTATTTGTGGAAGCAGGTATATAGAACCGCTTAATGATTATTACAAATGCACTATACGGAAAGTATATTATAGGTATATCACACCCCTACCTCAATCAGTTTTTTTTTAGGGTGGCAAATGTTATATCACACCAGTTGCAATTATTTGTTCAAATAGCGTTTGTCACTCCGTATAGCTAGGGTATTTCAGCAGAACCGCACACAACTCCTGCAAATTACAAATGTACTATATGGTAATTATATTATAGGTATATCACAACCCTGCTTCAGTTTTTTGGGGGGGCAACTGGTATATCACACCAGTTAAAATGATTTGTTCCAATAGCGTTTGTCACTCTGTATAGCTGGGGTATCTCAGTAGAACCGCACACAAATGCTGCAAATTACAAACGTACTATATTGAAATTATATTATAGATATATCACACCCCTGCCTCAATCAGTTTTTTGGGGGGCACCTGGTATATCACACAAGTTGAAATGATTTGTTCCAATAGCGTTTGTCCCTCTGTATAGCTACGGTATCTCAGCAGAACCGCACACAACTCTTGCAAATTACAAATGTACTATATGGAAATTATATTCTTGGTATATCACACCCCTGCCTAAATCAGGTTTTTTGGGGGGGCAACTGGTATATTACACCAGTTGATATTGTTTGTTCCAATAGCTTTTGTACCTCTATAAAGCTGGGGTATCTCAGCAGAACCGCACACAACTCCTGCACAATACAAATGCACTATATGGAAAGTATATTATAGGTATATCACACCTCTGCCTCAATCAGTTTTGGGGGGCAACTGGTAAATCATACCAGTTGAAATTAGTTATTCCAATAGCGTTTGTCCCTCTGTGTGGCTGCAGTATCGCAGCAGAACCGCACACAACTGCGGGACAATACAAATGCACTATAATATATTTTCTATGTTAGAAAGTATATTATAACTATATCACACCCTCAGTATGTTACACTTATCAATACACCTATACCAGTCCTTAAAAGGACTTTTGTGGCCCTATTAGCTATCGTTTGGTGTCCCTAACAGTCTGTCACTGCTCCACACAGCAACCTCTCCCTACACTGGCAAAAGACTGAATGTAAAATGGCGGCCAGATCAGGTTTATTTATAGGGTAGGGTTTGTGTCCATGTTCTGAAACGTCTCAATTGGCTGTCCTGTCCCACTCGATGGATGTGTCATAGGTCAAAGTTCGGCGCTATGCAAAAAAAATGACGCGTGCAAATATCGCCATATGTTTGCATGTTTGTCGAATCGCGAACCCGAGCAAAGTTTGCCACGAAATAACCATCGGCCGAACCACAAGGCCATTTCTAGTCACCACGTACAAGATTTTGCGCTGGATCTCAATTCAAGATGGCCGTGGCGGCCTCTGCACGCACAAATGGATTAGATGAGTATGTATTTTCTTTTACCGACATTTCAGGAAAAATCTATTTGTTATCACAAAGCACAAGGAAATTCAGCCTTGTATGAGATTTCTGACTATTTCAGGTGTTTTCACTTACATTTTTTTTTTTTTAACAGTACCCTCTGGATTGTAAAACACATGTTGTACACTTATATTGCTATTTTCACAACCCACACCAACACTGTCTGAAAGTGCTCTAACCCAGATTTCAGCCTTCTTTTTCTAGTGTTTTCACTGAGATTTAACATGGTACCATCTGGATTGTAAAGCATGTTTTGTACAGTTATATTCAGTTTTCATTCCCCCCCACACCAACAGTTGATCTATGCAAGGAAGTCAGTTTGATTTCTGTGTACGCTAAAATATATGTTAAGTTTCGCTGGTTGAAAAATGGTGTTGGGGTTGTTACAGGGAGCACTATGGGTGAATTTTTAATACTAGAGACATCAGAACTAAGTACTACAAATAGAGCCCATGTTGTACCATACCAAGCCCACATACAACAGATCCATGCATACCAAAATTAGGCCAAACATTGCCCAGAGAACTATACAAAAAATCTGTATACTCTTAAAATATCCTTTAGAGCCAAACAGTGTTACATTGTGATAAACTGTGTCTATAGAGTACCATATTTTGCTAACATAGAGCACAACTGTTCCTAAATATAGCCAAGTGGAACCATACATGCCCACATAGTGCTATGTAGTGTCCCCCAGACTAAGGTTCGTTGAAACGCGTGTCGGGGTTGGCACCATCCCGAAGGAGGCACAGCATGGGTAATACACTCTGCTGTTATAATTGATTGTACTGATATGATTGCACTTGCAATTTATCTTTTTCTTTTTCATAATGTGAAGCAGTGTGGTTTGTTGCCAGTGTGCTCTCCTCTGGTGATGTTGCCTTGTCCCTGTACTTGTTTTGTTTGTCTTATTATGTATTGTCCCTTTAATCATGTTTAATAAATTGGTATTGTATTTTCATGCGGTCTGGCAGATTCTTTATAGGTTTTGTAGTTGATCTATGCCATAGGCATTTGTCTAATTAGACATAATTATTGTTTTTGTTGCGGTATTTGGCCAAGTTTATTGGTATAATGCTATGTAGTGTGCAGAAAATAGCAAAACATGCCCAGAGTAACACACACATTGCCCTACCACAATTGCCAAGACATGGAGTAAACACCCTTCTCCCAACTCAAGCCAACAGTCCACACATATTGGATCATTTATCAAACTGGTGTAAAGTAGAACTGGCTTAGTTGCCCATATCAACCAATCAGATTCCACCTTTCCTTTTTCAAAGGAGCTTTAATAAATGAAATGTGGAATCCGATTGATTGCTATGGGCAACTAAGCCAATTCTACTTTACACCAGTTTGGTAAATAACCCCCATAGTGCCAAAAAGTATGTTGAGCCTTATAGTATCTACTTTGTGTCATACGGTGCCTGCTGAGTATCAAAAAGTGCCCTTATAGCACCATACTCTGACAGTCTTATCAGTTCGTATAATATAATGCCAATATGAGAATCAAAGTGTTTATCTAGGTTTAAAAAAATATTGGCCTATCTTTTGAAAAGCCATCAATATTTGACCAGTTGGGGCCCAACTCTTGACACCATAGGTTTTGTTCAAAGGGGCCAATGGACACACTTGAGTACTGTAGTCTCTTGTTTGTCTACATTTCTCCACTGGGCACATTGTTGCAAACTTTGTAGCAGCTGTGCTGGGTATTGCAGTATTGTACAGTACTGTACAGTGCAGCCCTATGTACATAATGAAGAGGCCATTGTAGGTCAGTCGTTAGCACAATGGTTCAGTGATTAGGGCTGTTGCTTTATGGTGGCTGGGTCCAGGATTCAAGGGCGACACCTGCATATGTTCTCCCCATATTTTCTTGGTTTTCCTCCTGATATTTTGGTTTGCTCTTACACTATATAAATATACTGACAGGTTAATTTAGAACTGAGATTGTGAGCCCAGAAGGAAATAGGTACCTTTTTAAAGAACTCGCACAATTTTTTTTATTCTATGACTTTCTAGAAAGGTACATGATGTAATCTGTAGTTACTGTAATCTTCTTACCATTGTCTGTAATGTATACCTCCCTAATGCTTCTCACCTGTGTCATGTGACCAGCAATCAGACTTTCCAAATACACAGGAAGTCAGTTTCTCTATGTATTCCTATGGCATCCTCACTCTGAGTCTCATAGGAATGAATAGAGAAGTAACTGACTTCCTGTCCTGTGTCAGTTGGCGATCAAAATTGGTCACATGACACAAAGTTAGAATGGAGAGGATAGCTCACAGATACAGTCACTGATGAGAAGATTATATTCACTACAGATTACATCATGCACCTTTCTATCAGGTCAGAGAATACATATTTTTGTGGGAGTTCTTCTTTAAGTGATCACATTTCTGCAGAATATGTTAGCGCTGTATAAATGAGTAAAATAATAAGATAACGATCATTTACCTGAGCACTGCATTTTGAGGGATACCTAGAGGGATTGGATGATTCGATCTAATATTGGTGGTCTTACCTACAGATAAATTATTTCAACATATATAACAACCAAGACGCAGACTGGCAGACTGACTAAATAGGGTCTTTTTTTGGAGTTTCTACTCTAGGGATGCATCAGGGGGTCTTCAAATGTGACATGGCCCTACAAAACCATATGGCATTCCTTTCCTTCTGCCCCCTGCCGTGTGCCTGTACAGCTGTTTACGATCACAAATCTACAGAATCAGTGTAATAAATACTGAGTTTTGTTTTGCTGTTCACCCTTGCTTTGTTACTGGAAAAAATGGATTAAAATGGAAAATATGCCAAAAAAGTAAAATTCTGAAATGTAATCTCCTTTTTCTTTTAATTTTTGTGGAACACCTAAAGGGTTAGCAGTTTGTAAAATCAGTTTTGACTACCTTGAGGGGTGTAGTTTCTAAAATGGGGTCATTTTTGGGTGGTTTCTATTATTAAATTTCAAGATTTGCTTCTAAACTTCTAAGCCTTCTAACGTCCCCAAAAAATAAAATGGCATTCACATGATCAAAACATGTAGTAGACATATGGTGAATGTAAAGTAATAACTATTTTTGGAGGTATTACTGTCTATTATAAAAATAGAGGAATTGAAATTTGCAAATGATTCCAAATTGTTGGTATTTTTTATAAATAAAAATACAATTTGTGGACTCAATTTTACCACTGTCATGAAGTATAATATGTGACAAGAAAACAATCTCAGAATGGCCTGGATAATTAAAAGCGTTTTAAAGTTATTACCACATAAAATGACACATCTCAGATTTGCTAAAAATGGCCTGGTCCTGAAGGTAAAAACTAGCTTGGTCTTGAAGGGGTTAGGGGCGTTCCACAGTTTGTGTGGGAAAGGCCAGACGAAGTGCAGGTATGCACGAAACAGCCGTCGCCTAGATGTTCATTTCCATGTTTATGTAATCCACAGAAAGCAATAAAGCAAGAAGATTTTTAACTCCAGGTGAGTTCCGTGTTATGCTCTACTACACATTGTATCATTTCAACGTATGAATCTACTTCCCATCCAAAACATGGATCTTTTGGCACTCAATATATAAATTAACTTGACTCCTTGCATAATTTCAGTAAGCAGCCAATGTGTATAGCGAAAATAACATCTTAATCTAATAACATTGGCCGAAGAATTTTCCACTGTAATTGAATAACTTTTAAGGGAAGGTGGAAAGTATATTGAAAGATGAAAACAGTTATTACCAAAAAAAAAAAAAAGGTTCAGTGTCAAGTATTATGAAGTAGTGTTCGGCTCCAGTGTTGATCGAGCACCATAGTGCTCGGGGGCTCGGGCCGAACACCTCGGGATGCTTGGGTGCTCTACCAAGCACAATGGAAGTCAATTGGAGTACCCCTGCTCTAAAGAGGGGAGGGTGTCTGGTTCATACGAAAAGTTCCTTAATTGATAGAAACACCACTGAAATGGTTCGGGCACTCCGATACAAACTGTATATCACATAAAAGAGGGCATCATACACCCATGAAAAATTATGATTGATGGCCTGCTGGTGAGCTGTCCCTCTAAAAAATTATATTGCTAGGCCTGCAGGTGAGCTGACCTTGTAAAAGATTTTAGCTGCGGGCCTGCTGGTGAGCTCACCCTGTAAAAAATTATATGCAAATGCCTCCAGGTGAGCTGACCCTGTAAAAGATTGTGGGTGAGGGTCTGCTGGTGAGTTGACCCTCTAAAAAATTATATGCGAGGGCCTACAGCTGAGCTGACCCTGTAAAATATTGTAGGTGAAGGCCTGCTGGTGATCTGACCTTCTAAAAAATTATATGCAAGGGCCTGCAGCTGAGCTGACCATCAAAAAAAATGATATGTGAGGGCCTGTAGGTGAGCTGACCCTGTAAAAGATTTTAGATGCGGGCCTGCTGGGGAGCTGACCCTGTAAAAGATTTTAGGTGTGGGCCTGCTGGTGAGGTGGCCCTGTAAAATATTATATGTGAGGGTCTGCAGGTGACCTGACCCTGTAAAGATTGTAGATGAGAGTCTGCTGGTGAGCTGGCGCTGTAAAAAATTATATGTGAGGGCCTGCAGCTGAACTGACCCTGTAAAAGATTGTAGGTAAAGGCCTGCTGGTGAGCTGACCCTCTAAAATATTATATGCGAGGGCCTGCAGCTGAGCTGACCCTCAAAAAAATTATATGCGAGGGCCCGCAGATAAGCTGACCCTGTAGAAGATTTTAGGTGTGGGTCTGCTGGTGAGCTGATGCTGTAACAGATTGTAGCTGAGGGCCTGCTGGTGAGCTGACCCTCTAAAAAAAATATATGCAAGGGCCTGCAGGTGAGCTGACCCTGTAAAAGATTGTAGGTGAGGGCATTCTGGTGAGCTGACCCTCTAAAAAATTATATGCGAGGGCCTGCAGCTGAGCTGACCCTCTAAAATATTATACGCAAAACGTATATATGCGAGGGCATTATATGCTACGAATAAGCATTTTTATATGATGGAAGAGGAGGAGGAGGCTGTGAAAAGGAAGATTCAACCATATATCCATGTTTGTGGTGGAAGGGGTGCATGGGAATACAGTGTATTCGGTACATTATAAACAACACATTTAAAAATTGCCTTTATGTTCAGCCGCTTTTCTCTGGCGGAGTCGAGAAGTCATGGTCAATCTAGGCCTTGTTCATTTTCATAAGAGTCAACCTGTCAGCATTTTCAGTTAACAGGAGGATATGCTTATCTGTTATAATGCCACCAGCAGCACTAAATACCAGCTCAGACAAAAAGCTGGCGGCAGGGCAGGCCAGCACCTCCAAGGCACAGAGCGCCAGTTTGTTCCATGTGTCCAGCTTGGACACCCAGTACATGTAAGGCACTGAGGGATCATTGAGGACGCTAACACAGTGTGCTATGTACTCCTTCACCATCTTCCAAAATGTTTCCCTCCTTGTCACAGTAGGTTGTGCATCGGGGTGAGGGTGCTGGCGGGGTGTCATGAAACTGTCCCAGGTTTTGGAGAGTGTTGCCTGCCTCTGTTGTAACTGCTGTGTGTGCCCCTTGTCTCTCCTCCTCGGTTGTCCAAGGAACTACGGAATCTGCCGCCAGCGCTGTCAGATGGAAATTTTTTGAGCAATTGTTCAACAAGGACCTTCTAGGATTGCATCGTTTTGCTCGTCCTCTCCACCGGAGGAATGAGAGATGAGAAGTTCTCTTTGTAGCGGGGGTCGAGGAGGGTGAACAACCAGTAATCCGTGTTGTCTAAAATGCGCATAACGCGTGGGTCGCTGGAAAGGCAGCCATGTGTGCCAGAGTACCAACAGGCAAGACTTTGCTGTTGTCATCAGGAGGATCACTCTCAATCTCCTCATCCTCTTCCTCCTCTTCTGCCCACCCACGCAGAACAGATGGATTTAAACTTCCATGGGTACTACCCTCTGTAGTGGAGGCAACCGTCTCCTGCTCCTCCTCCCATCGTCCAATTCGTGCTGAGAAGACAAACTGAGGGTGGTCTGGCTATCACCCTGTGTAATGTCTTCCCCCATTTCCACCTCTTTCACATGCAAAGTGTCGTCCTTAATGGTGAGAATCGAGCGTTTGAGTAGACACAGAAGTGGGATGGTTACTCTGGCAATTTCCAGCGCTGCTGGAGCGTTGACAGACCGGCTGAAGCTGTTGATGACTTGCAAAATTGGCACACACGTGGCGCACCTTCACCAGTAGCTCAGGTAAATTGGGGTAGGTTTTGAGAAACCACTGAACCACTAAGTTTAAGACGTGAGCTAGGCATGTGATGTGTGTGAGCTTGGCGAGCTCTAAAGCCGCAACCAAGTTATGGCCATTATCAGACACAACCATGCCTGGTTTTAGGTTGAGTGGTGAGAGCCACAGCTCAGTCTGGTCTCTTATCCCCTGCCATAGCTCTGCGGCGGTGTGATGTTTGTCGCTAAGCAGATCAGCTCGGCCTGTTGCTGCTTCCCCACTGCAGTGCTACACTGCTTCCAGCTACCAACTGATGGCTGACTGGTGCTGCAAGAGGATAATTCTGGGGTGGAAGTGGAGAAGGAGGCAGAGGAGGAGAAGTGGAGCCACTAATGTAGGTGGTGGTGGAAACCCTGATGGAATTAGGACCCTTAGCGCCAATAGCCATCCCTGGGTACGACTCGCTTCCGGCCTCCACAACGTTCACACAGTGTGCAGTCAGGAAAATGTAGTGTCCCTGTCCATGGTTAAGTGGACCTTCCCAGTAACTGCATTGGTCAGGCCACGTGTGATGTTACGGGACACATTGTGTACAGCGGGCACTGCACATCTTGAAAAATAGTGATGGCTGGTGACTGCGTAACACGGGACAGCCACCGACATCATGCGGCGGAAGGCCTCAGTGTCCACAAGCCTAAATGGCAACATTTCCAGGGCCAGTAATTTTGAAAGTAGCGCATTTAGTGCTATGGCCTGTGGGTGGGTGGCTGGGTATTTGCGCTTTTGTTGAAATGCCTGGGGTAACGACATTTGTACGCTGCGCTGGGACACGGAAGTGTATGTGGTCACTGATGGTGCTTGGGAAGTCCAGTTGCAGGGCAGGAGGCATCCGGACCTGCGCCTTCGACAGGGGATTGGCCAGCATGTAACACAGGGGAGGAGGAGGCAGTGGTGTGACCCACAGACACAGACAGTGGACCCAGGTGTTCGGGCCACTTATTACGGAGCTTGGATGCTATGTGGCGGATTATGCTGATCCTGGTTAGGTTGCTAGTGTTCACACCTGGTTCATTTTAGTACAGCACAGGTTTCAAACTACTTATTCTTTTGTCGTCCACACTTTCCTCAAAAAAACGCTATACTGTGGAACACCTACCCCTTGGCAAGGGAGATTTCTGCAAGGGGGGGCTCTTTTGAACATTTGCGGGCCTGTTTGGTGTGGCCCATGTTCTCCCTTTTGCCACCCCACTGCCTTTTCCAGCCTGTTGTGGTGCAGCAGATCCCTCCTCGCTCGTCTTTCCACCTTCTCAGGTTGGGTCAGTGACTTCATCGTCCACCACCTTCTCTTCCACTTCCTCACTCTGGTCATCCTCTTGACTTGTTGACCTAATAAGAACCTCACTTATTGGCAACTGTGTCTCATCATCATCCACCTCATTAAACAGTAATTGCTATTCCCCTCCGTCATTCTCTTGTAACTGGGAATGCTCAAGAGTTTGTGAATCAGGGCACAAAATCTGTCCCTCTTCAAACGTGGTTGGCGAGAGGGGCAAATCAAGGAATGGCGCAGAAAATAGCTCCTCGGAATAACCTAGTGTAGGATCACTTGTTTGCCCAGACTCTCCATGGTGGGAGGAAGGAGGATCCAGGTGAGGATTGTGTTGAGCAGACTCTTGATTACCAAGACTGGACTTGGTAGAAGACTGGGTTGTGCTTAAGTGACTGGAAGCATTATCTGCTGCAATCCAACCGACCATCTGGTCACACTGGTCTGACTTCAAGAGTGGTGTCTTGCGGCGCCCTTTAAACTGGGACATGAAGCTAGGTATTGTGGATGATTGTTTTTCTTGTGCTCTGGCAGCAGGCACAGTTTCACCGCTCTCAGTGCCATGGCCTCTGCGTGCACCATCAGCATCATGGCCACTTCCCCGTCCCTTACTGCTTTCTTCATATTAAATGTTATATATGCTTGAAAGTATGTGACACGTACAGTACCGTAGGATTTGGAAGTGTATGCGCAATTATTATTTTTTTAAACGGTATATGGGATGTAGAAACATCACACAGGAGATATCCCGCCGATAATGTCATTGCTGTGACCAGCGGCTAATAAAAAATTACAGGGGATGTCACAGGTACTTGGGATGAGGAAACTGTACCACCGGTAATGTCTATGTCCAAAGCCTGTACGTAAAAAGTACAGTACACTGTATGTCACAGATAAAAATTTTAAGCGTAGTTGTTACACTGGAGATGTGGCACTGGTAATGTCACAGATATTTTATGGATGTGCACACTTTACACTGGAGATCTGGCGCAGCTAATGTCACTGGCAGAAGCGGACACTGTCTAATGAAAAAGTACACTGGATGTCACAGATATCTTTTGGATGCGCACACTTTACAACAGGGATCTGGCGCAGCTAATGTCCCTGTCCACAGCGGACACCGTCTATTGAAAAAGTACACTGGATGTCACAGATACATTTTTGGATGTGCACACTTTACACTGGAGATCTGGCGCAGCTAATGTCACTGGCAGAAGCGGACACCGTCTATTAAAAAGTACACTGGATGTCACAGATATTTTTGGATGCGTACACTTTACATTGGAGATCTGGCGCAGCTAATGTCCCTGTCCACAGCGGACACCGTCTATTAAAAAAGTACACTGGATGTCACAGATATTTTTGGGGATGCGCACACTTTACACAGGAGATGTGGCGCAGCTAATGTCACTGTCCGCAGCGGACACCGTCTATTAAAAAGTACACTGGATGTCACAGATATTTTTGGATGCGTACACTTTACATTGGAGATCTGGCGCAGCTAATGTCCCTGTCCACAGCGGACACCGTCTATTGAAAAAGTACACTGGATGTCACAGATATTTTTTAAATGCGCACACTTTACACTGGAGATGTGGCACAGCTAATGTCCCTCTGCAGCGGACACCGTCTATTAAAAAAGTACACTAGATGTAACAGATTTTTTTTATATGTGCACACTTTACACTGGAGATGTGGCGCAGCTAATGTCACTATCCACAGCGGACACCGTCTACGGAGAAAGTACACTGGATGTCACAGATTTATTTTGGATGTGCACACTTTACACTGGAGATGTGGCGCAGCAAATGTCCCTGTCTGTAGTGGACACCGTCTACGGAAAAAGTACACTGGATGTCACAAATATTTTTTGGATGCACACACTTTACGCTGGAGATGCATTCCGGCCAGCCAATCACTGTAATGCCAGCGGCCAACATGGCTACGGCATTACAGTGAGGGCAGTACTTACCTGCACGTTTATTGGCTGCGTGGCAGCCAAGAAATGTGCGGGGTGGAGACTCGAGCATTGTGCCGGGCATTGAGATGCTCGAGCCGAACTGGTTTTCGGCCAAGCATGCTCGATTATCACTATTGGGCTCGAATATTCGAATTGCAAATTTTAATCATGAATATCGCACTTTGAGAATTTGTGAAGATTTAGAATATAGTGCTATATATTCATATTCGCAAAATTTCTAATTTTTTTTTTCCATCTGAACCCATGATCCCTCCCCGCTTCTTGCTTGTCAGCCAATGAGAAGGCTGCAATGGCTTTGTCTGAGCTTAGCAACATCCCTAGTAACCAATAGGAAAGTTGCCTACCCCTTACTATATAAGAACCTCCCCAGCAGCAATTTTCTGTAGTTTTATGGAGTTCTGAGAGAGACAGCAGTGTTTTTGCTGTGCTCTGTGCTTTACTGTGCTTGCAGGATGACAGGCCAAACTGGATGGACAAATGTCTTTTTTCGGCCTTATGTACTATGTTACTATGTTACTATTACATTAGATAGTTAGTTTATATATACTGTATATAATACAGATAGTTAGTGGGAGATAGTCAGTGTAGGTTAGATCGTGATATAGTGTAGCTGACCATACATACATACTACAGACATAGAGCTGTGATGTCGCAACAATACTTAGTGCGCCAAGTTGCACGTATTGTGCCAAAATATGTGCATCATTAATTGCTGATTTGCGCAATCGCATATATATTGGAGCACTCTATCTGAATATAAAGCTATTGTAATTTTCTGCCATGCCAACCATTTTCTCCAGTCTCAGGAAACTTCTAGCAGCTTGAAAAATGTAGCAAAAGTGATCCACGCCTGTTACATTGCCGATTTTTGCAATCAAGAAATTATTGGCGAATTTGCGAAATTATGACAAATACTCGGCCAGATATTGGCAAAATATAGCGAATTCGAATATTGCCCCTGGCGTTCATCACTATTATGAAGGTGACAGAAAGGGTAATAGAAATAGAAAGTGATGTATACAATGTCTCCGTGTGATATTCTTGACATGAATGATGACCTGTCCAGTAAGTTTTCCTTCATCTTGGCTTCCCTGTTCTCATATCCATTATGTATAAAACTACTAAAATAACTTTAGGCTTGGTTTATTTCGTTCAGAGAATTGCATTACTTTTATCATTATTTCCAATTTGAAAACTCTTTACAAGATCAAAACAAACACAAGAAGCAACCAGAAAAAGACAACTCTAATGCTATAATTTATCTCCAGAGCACGTAAATCTTCTTTGTCTTGTATTTTGTTGCTAGAATATATTAACATAATGAACAGTGAATTAAGAAATCAAATGCTTACATTTATATTAATGAATTAGCATTTTCATCAGTCTGGGTTGGGTCCTTAATGGTTCTTTAATCTTCAGCTTTGTCACCCCTTTCCCAACACTTATTAATATGATACTGAGTTCTGAGAAAGTGGAAATCAAAATCAATTAAATTGTGTATATTGGCTTAGCACTTTATCATTTCTTCAGGGATATAGTGAAGTTTTGAAAATTGTAAACAGAAACGAATAACTAAACTTTCATGTGATGAAATTGATTTAGTGAAATTGGGTTTCAACGCTATTAGGTCTGGAAGGCAACGTCAAGCCTTTTGTCTGGAAACATTTCTGATAAATGCCCATAAAACCCTAAGGCAGAATTTATTTTCTTTACTTTACCAAAGAAATATGCAGTCTTCATTCTATATGGAATAGAGCCCGCCAAAAAGCTGAAGAATAAAGGAACAAATTAGAATAAGCAACACATTGAACAAAAATTTATCTTTTATTAAACATTATGAAGCAAGTTTAGAACAAGAAACAGTGATATGATTGTCATTTATAGTTTTAGAGTCTGTAAGATCCATATTTTCATGTTTATTATGAGCATTTTAGCTTTTCACCCTTTCCCTTTTATATTACTGCCCATATCTCAGAAGCAAAGTAGAACGTTACCGACCTACATTTTTCTTCATCAAACTGCTACATCGTCATTATTTTAAATTGTCTTTGCTGTAACATCTATTTTCTTTGTGCATAATTATATATTTTTATATATATATATATATATATATATATACATATATATATACTGGTAATTGTGTGCTATTTACTACCCTAAGAAGAAGACTAGTGTTCTGATTAGATATTTTATAGTGGCAACATACTGCTTATGTATTGTGTTTATAGATAATTGTTCTAATATAATGGTACTAAATAGTTTTACTTGACATATGGTTGTCCTCTTATTCATAATGGGGTCCACTGGGCAAACCACTTATTAACCACTGTAACCAGGTGATGAGCCATGAATTTGGATGGTACGTTGCAGCATAAATAAACTGGAACACAGTGGGTCAGATTTACCAGAGAAGGGCTGGCCATTGACCCTACAGGGAAATTTCTTGGTAGGCCGATGCTCAGGGGAGGAAAAAGGGGGGGGGGGCCCAAACCCTTCTCATGGCCTCTGGCTGGGTACATAACAATCTAATGCTCTCAGTATTAATTAATGCAGGGAGCATCAAGTACTTATGCACATGGCCAACGGCGGCAGGTGGCGTCCTGAACTTGACTTTGTCACCGGTGGCTATGAAGGCAGTATTTTGTGCTGAACTGTGCTATTTAGTTCTGCTGAGGCAATATTTTGTGCTGTACCGTAATATTTTGTTCTGCGGGGGCGTTATTTTGTGCTGCACTAGTGTTGGCCCTACTTGTGTTGCCTCTTCCTCTGTAAATTTGGAGCTGCCTACAACATTAATCCACTTTTAGTTTTTTTTCCAGGGCCATTTTAAGTTCCCAGTCCATCTCTGTCATTTACTAATGCTAGTGCTATTTAATTATAATATAGCATGTGACTTTCATCTCGTTTGTACCTGTAGACTAGATTCCTACACAACTATCCAAGCTCTGTTCTTTCAGCTATACTCTCCTTCTACAACAATGTTGAAACCTTTGACACATTATAATAAAAAAATAAAAAAACACCTGTCATGATTTGGCAGAATAAATGCCATAATATTACAGGGTATAATTTATCTGCTGGAAGATGTGCTTAATTTATGACAAAGTGCACACCACATCATATATTGAGTGCATCCCCCTGGCAGTCCATTCACCTAGACTGAAATCTACAGAAGCTCAGAACTGCTGTAGATTTCAGTCTTTCACACCAGAAAACATGCATAAAAGAAAATTATTTGAGGGTCTGAGTATACCAATAAGTGGGTCAGGTTCAGAGAAAATTTGTCTCCATAACTCTGACTTCATTGTGTTATGTGTATAGTCATACATTATACTCTTACTTAGTATTAAGATCTATTATTGCTAGCTGAAATAAAAAAAGAGGATACTACCACTATCAAACAAACCCAAAACTTTTGAGGTTTACTTTGGATGAATCCAGTAAAACAGAGAGCAGGAGGAAGTAGGATGCTTGCCCTGGTTGGCTCACAAGCTAACAGACAGCCTGGATCAGCCAATTAGTGGGCTAGCACGCAGGGAGCTAACAACCAGATTCTATTCTGTCTTGAGCTGTTAATGAGGGTGAATGGATGTATGCTGTTTCCGACAGAAAACAATCTTCGTATACAGAGCCTCAAGCAAGCATCTCTTCAAGTGTCAAAGGGACAGTATAGAGCAGGCATCCTCAAACTGCGGCCCTCCAGCTGTTGCAAAACTACAACTCCCACAATGCCCTGGTGTAGGCTGTTCAGGCATGCTAGGAGTTGTAGTTTTGCAACAGCTGGAGGGCCGCAGTTTGAGGATGCCCGGTATAGAGAAAGAATGCAAATAATTGTGTAAAATACTAGGGACTTTCATCAGGGAAAGCAGTTTGAGGGAGTGAGGTCCTGCGCAAAGTGCTTAAAAATACAGCTGCTACAGAACCTGATTCTTGCTGTGCTGCACTACAAAAAAGTAATCTACAAGAAAAAAATATTCTATATTTTTCACATTTGAACAGAGAGACAAATGTTTTTTTTTTTTTCATCCAAACCTCAAGTTTCTACATATTATTATTGCTAGCACAGCCCCCCAACAGATTTCTACTGCTGAGCAATTGCACATTTTATAGCAATAACACCATTTTTAATCATTTTAATACATTCTTTCCCCCCAGAATTCCAGAGGAGCATATATGGCCTATAAGTCTCCTCACACTGATTAAGGTGCTCTCTCCATAGGGAGAGTTAGTTCCCCCCTAACCCGGACACAGGCCTCTCATCCAGTTAAGCCAGTACTCTCTGCTCTGCACTTATGAGGGGCAAACACCCTGCAACAGCTGTCTGCAGATGAGGTGCTGGCTTATTTAATACCCAAGTCATGTCTCAAGTCTTATTTTAAGAGCTGAACATTGACTTACAGGATAGCTGCCTTAGATCTGGTGGCATTAGAGGCAGAGTTTAAGAGCTCATTTGCATCCCTTCCCTCTATTACACTAGCACACATCCTACAGATCATGGTAAATAATCAAAGATGTAGCGACAAAACATTTGCTTCATTATCTGCATTGATAATCAGTCATACCTATGATCATCCCTTGTTCGATTTTAAATTGTTCGTAGCTATTATGTAAAGATGGTGGACAGATGCTTGGTCAAGAGGTTGGTCTTCAGGTGGAATAAAATGTGTGACAATGGATGACGTGGTGGTGATGGGTGTACACCACCTTCTAACCACCTACTGTACCACCCACTGTATGTCCCATTCCCCATCCGGTAACATATGTAAAATATGTAAATTTCAAAGACACATCTATTGCCACTCCGCCAAGCCATGCAGTGGATTGTTAGTGACTAGATGACTACATATTATACAAAGGGATCTATTAAGAAAGAATAATAATTTTATAGCATGGACGAGAAACAAGCGATTTTTCGCTCACCTTTCAATCATTCCTACTTATTACATCACACGATTCTCGTCCATTTTCGCTTGCATGGACAAGAATCTGTATGATATTCGCTCTATGTAATAGTACGTTTACAGTAGAGAAAGGTCTTATCTGAAACTGCGTTTTTAAAAGCAGATAACACTGTAAGAAGAAATCCTACCAGTGCCAATACTGCATTATACCCAAAGTAAATTGTCAATAGCACTAGTCAGTGTTTGTTGAAAGGGAAGGACATTTAATTTTTTCTCTGTCTTCAAGTCACAAAAAACACAATTGCCGTTTTCTATATTTTCTATGTCCATTCTATAATATGTGTTTACTGTGTACCAAACCTGACTTTTCATTTAAGAAAATCATGAATTTACATTAGGCCTCATCATAAAGTGTCTGTAATGTGGAAAGGTTCAAAACGGAAGACCCAGACCTTGTTCTCCCAGAGCCAGAATGTGGGTGATAGCAGCACCAACTATCTGGTCAGAAGTAATAGTAGTAGGTCATAGTTCTCCCTGGTTTTGGAAAGGCGCAACATTATTACCGAGGACAAAGAGGAGGAGATTATGAACTGTGTGGCTCACCCCTTCTTCTCTGTCAAAGCAGGATGATTAGGAGGTCACTTCTGAGTCTGACTTGGAGGCAGTGGTCAGAGTATTCCTCCTCCGTCTCCTCCTTGCAGCCCCAATGAAGCTTTTCAGTGGCATCTCTGTCTCCACTGCCCCCTCCTAATATGCCACACACTTTGGCATATACTGTAGTAAAGAGAGTCTCCCTGTTGATGACGTGTATGAGAGCAGTCAGCGTTTGGACCGCTATGGGGAGGAAGTTCTGGATGAGGTGGGGGACCCTATGCATAGCTGTGTTATTGTTAGTGTAGCTAGCCCACATCCCCAAGCAGTACAGAGTCCTTATCTTCATCAGCTGCTTCTTCTTCTGCTCAGACTCTTCTTCCCCTTTGTCCTCCACTTCATCTTGAGACATACATAACGGAATATGTGGCCATGAGAAAACTATTCTTGACCAGCAGTCAACTCACACCTGGACAAGTTGCTGGTGGTTCAGTTGCTCCCTACTACTTAGTTGTGGTAAATGTTCCACACTTTGCACCAGGTAGGCATGAGCACCCCTCCTATATGAAAAATACTATTTGAGTCTTTGGGCCACAAATGTGGCACACTCAAAAGATTATCTGTACTCAGGATGTATTGCTGATTTTTATCATACTTCGTACATCTGGATGGTCTTTAAAGATAGCCCTGACCGGAGTTGCTGTCTTTCTCAAATACACACAATATGACTATGAGAACACACATCTTAGTCTGCTTTCTTCCCACTTCTTTTTTGCTCTTTTCTACCCCCTCTTATGTACTTCTATGCACACTATCTTCAGCATATCATTGACTATATTATCACACATTATTCATGTAAGTGCTTTGGAGATTATGGCAGAGACATAAATCAGAAGGCAGGAGGCTGTTTTTTGTTGTTGTTTTTTCTAGAAAAGACTGAACTATCATGAAACACGTCAGGAGCTGTTTGTATCTAATGGATAACCAGAATGGATTTATGATTCCTGTCAGTTTACATTATCTCTCTGAGCTAGCAATCTGGGAGGGAATTCACATTTTATTTCATTTGTTGCATTCAGAAACAAACACATGGGTCTGTTATTAGACTGAGCTACCTAGGTATCTCCATGCCTAAGTGAGGTAGCGTATGGAATACAGCACAAGCCATAATCCTCATCCATGTCCATAATCTCCCTCTATGTGAGCCTATATACATCTGTGTCAGTCATGACCCAGATAGCTTATCACAATGTTACAGTACCTCTGTAGAAATAGTTTGACTGGCAGTGAGTGACACACTTTGAATGGTACATGGAAAAGGTTGCCTTGATTTTTTACATTTTCAGCAAAGCAACAAGAAAGGATGGTATCTGTACTCAGAACTCTGACCTCTCGGTTATCCTTGAAAGTATCAAAAAATCTGCTTCTGTACTTTGATTTCATATCCAGATAAGGCCGAATTAAAAACTGCAAGAATGCAGAAAAGAATATGGCAGCAAACTGTAACATGCAAAATAATGGGCTTTTAGCTCATAGGACTGTTAATGTTGTTTAAAACTGCCCCCTAGTGTTCACTGAATGAAACTTTAGGAAGGATTTTTGAAAAATATTAAACATTCCTCTTTATTATTTGTTTTAAAAGATGGGAATAGTAGTTTATGTAATGTTCATGATCCATAAATGTACAAGATGATAGAATTCGAGGGAGATTCCATAGGACAATGCAGCAGTAGTTGTACCTGGGTCCTATGTAAAAGCACATATCATGCATTGTGATATGAAGATACATTTGGGGAATATTACTAAGCAAAATGAACCGTAATTTGGCGTAAGGAAGAGAAAAATGTCTGAAATGTCAAGCAAGATGTGCCAAATTTATCGTGTGATACTACAAATGTAATACTGATAAATATTACATAAAATTATATATATATATATATATATATATATATATATATATATAACAAAAAAAGAATTAAACAACAAAAAATATTTATTGATACATATTTGATTTATTTGGACAACAGAGGCTATGTACGCATTTTTGGGGGCAATTTTTTAATGATTGCATTTTACTCATTTTGGGCTACATTTTTTTTTTGTATTAGTCTTTATTAGAAATAATGAGCTATTCTGTCTCAAACAGTTCACTTTGTATCGGTCATCTAATAAACCTTGTCTCTAAATTACTGAAATGTCATAATCACTCAGTGAGATAAGAATTGCGCCATAATGAGTGCTTATAAGGTCCATGATCAGAAATAAGGAGCCTGTTAAAGTTCACAGCCTGCTACTAGGGAAACTCAAGGCTGCACAAAGACAATGGTTCAAAATATTTAATAAAGACCAGTTGAAAAAAAGATTTTTAGCTCAAAATGAGTACACTGTGTGCAATAATAAAAAAATGCTCCCAAAAGGTATACATAACTTTTAAATGAAAAATGTTAATGTTTTAACACATGTGCATGTGTACTGTTATTCAACCCCCAGCTTCAGTACTTTGTGGAGCATCCATTAGCTTTTATACCTGCTAATAAAGATGTGTGGTAATTGCTGACAAGCTTCTTACACCTCTCAATTGGAATCTTTGACCATTCTTCACATGCAAAAGCCTCTATCTTTGATGTCTGATTGCTTCCGTGCTGCAACTATCTTCTTTTAATCCCACCAAAGATTTTCAGTGAGATTGAAATCTGGTGACTAAGAAGGCCACTCCAGGACATTCCAGGATCTTTTTCTCAACCAAGATTTGGTTAACAGGGAGGTGTAATTGTCTTACTGGAAAGTCCATTGACCATCAATTTTTAATTTGTCAACTGAAGGCATCATGTGTAAGATGGAGAAACAGCCACTGATGCTTAAATGCTGTTTCTGAAACTGTCATTTGACATTTTGGGCACTAGAGGTCACTGTTTTGCAGCTACAGCCAGCACAGTCTGAGATTTTAATATACAAAGCAGATGATGACTCATGCTGATGACTCATGCTGCTGTGTGTGCCAGAGAGAGAGGAAATGGTGACATGAGGAGACATGTTTGTGCAAAGGCTGAAGACAGGATCCAGTGCCATACTCGGGTCTGTGAGACTTGGAGCAGTCAAAGTCACTGTCAGAAGTGACTGATGCATGTCAGCAATGCAGATGTTGTCAAGGAAGAAAGGATCGGTTCCCGGAAGGTCAGTTAGACCATGGAACGTGGTTACAGACCCTGTGAGGCCTCATGGTGGATGTAAGGACTTGCGAGTTGGTGTAAGTCGCCATTGGATAAGGACCAGGCCAGGGTCAGCGATCCAGAAGGCTTCCCAGAGAGAGAGAGGACCGGGTCCCGGAAGGCTGGAAGAGCCGTGGAACCGTTGGAGCTGCCATGAGAGAAGGTGTTGCTCAGCTTGGAGAAGAAGAAGTCTGCCATTTTGCGAGCTGCATGAGAGAACCGTGTGGATCCGGATTCTGTTCGCAGAAATGAGTATCGGCATCAGGAAGCTGATCGGAACAGAGGGTCAGAGTTACAGGTTCTGCAGGGTCACATGTTGTGGCAGGGACTTGCTGTCTGCTTGGAGCAACCATTGAATACAGGACATACCCAGGTCAGTGACTTAGCGGCACGGTTATTCACTTGTAGGCTCTGCCGTCTGCGCCATCGGTCAGGTCTGTTACCCTGCGGCACAGTATCGACTTGCGGGCTCTGCTGTGTACGCCGCTTTTGGTATGGTTGTTCAGTTGGGCTGGTACCGTGACTCTGAGCCTGGGGTATAGGGTATTCTGGACACTCCGTTGTTGCTACACTACCACTACAAGGCTACTTAAGCGTCTAGGCTGAGAGTATTGAGGGCACGTGAAACAGTGTCATTTGGGGGTTAAGAGAAGGGAATGTGACGTTGTGTTGTTCATTGTATTTGATACTGTATGTGATATACTCTCTGTAATTACTATTAATACTACTGTTATAGTTCAGTAAAGTTACTGTTTTTGCATCAAGAGCTGGTGTCCGTGTTACTTTCCTTATTCCATGACTTTGCTGTATCCTGGGGGTCCCTCCCCGGGTTCACTGTCTTACACATGTTCCTTTTTAAAATGGCCTGGTATTTCTGGGAATCCATAATGTCAGGTACATGGCTTGTTTTGTCTAGGGAGCAGTCATTGGGAAAAATAAAATATCCGCCGTCCTATGAGTACACATAGAACCTGTCCTAATCACACAGAAGGACAAGTTACTTCAGAGCACTGAGCTAAATAGCTGCTTCATCATCTTCTTCTATGATCCTTAATACAATTTAATATGATCTTCAACTGAATCTCTGTAGAAATGGAGTTCAAGAGGAGACATGAAGTACAGAGAGGAGGTCGGGATGTGGATAATGAGCAGCAGCACTTGTCATCAGTCTCCATCACCACAGTCTGTCCTGTCTGTTTTCTCTGTACATTATGTCTCCTCATGGACTCCATTGCTACAGATTCAACTGAAGATATTATCATCTGTATTTAGGATCATAACCCCTGACAAGTAGGAGAGGAGGATGAGGCAGCTTATTACCTCAGTGTTCTGAAGTTACTTGTCCTCCTGTGTTATTAGGACAGGTTTTGTGTGAACTAATAGGACGGCAGCCATTTTGTTTCTCCTAATGATTGCTCCCTAAACAAAATGAGCCATTTTAACTAATGAAAGGTATTTATAGTAAAGTAATATTTAAGTATTTTCATTTTTTTAATTGCTGGAGAACCCCTTTAAGGTCACCGGAGAACTTTAAATGTCAAATCCACATTAGCTCTGCAAGAATGTCTAAACCTCCTTGCAGAGTTTGCAGCTGCTGTTCCTGCCTTCCCTTTGACTTCATACATAGAAGTTAATGTTAATGTTAAAGGGAATCTATCAGCTTGGTGGGCATCAGGATGCTGAATCCCCCACCGTTCACTACACTTTAAATGGAATCTGTCAGATTTAAAATACCCCCCAAACTAGAGAAAATGGTGAATAGCGTAAGAAGTGTTGCGTCCGATTATGTAATTTTTATCTTCATACTCAATTAATGTATTGAGAGGACTCCTCCATTATGTGTGTGAGCAAAAGAGTCCTCTCAATGTATTTTACTGCTGGTTTGTCAGCGCACACTTTCGGAATGCAAGTGAGTATGAAAATAAAAATTACACAACCAGACTTAAAACCACTTACACTATACACTGCTTACTCTACTTTGGGGGGATGGGGGGGTATTTTGGAGCTGGCAGGTTCCCTTTAAAGTCTAGTGAATGGTGGGAGTCTCAGCATCCTGATGCCCACTGATCAAAACTTATCAAAACCTTTGACATCACTAGAGGTGACTGGGACAGGAGCTGCTGTGCATGTATGCCTATGTGTGCTCCCATGCTCCCACCCACCAGACAGGCCAACACTTTTACCTTTAGTGTGCAAGCACGACCATAGCTGGAAACGAGCAGTGTATAATGTGACATTAGTAAGTTTCTTTCGCTACATGATAAGTGCTATTTGCTGAAGTGACCCAACCCCTTTAAGGTGGGAACATGGCTCAGACTTTAGCTAGTTAATTAACCCCTCTCCTGTTAGTATTACTTATTAACCAAAGTATCCAAAACATTCCACTTTTTCAGAAAATTCCATTTTCTCAAAGAACAAGATAAAAGTGTGCTGGCTGCTTTTAGTGGATAGGAAATCTCCTTGGTATGCTGTAAAACAATCTCAGCTTTATTATTTCAATAAAAATATCTATCGGCTGTTTGGTGCTCAGAAAGTTTTGACTGTATGGTTTATAGGTTTTGATGAGATGTAGTTTCTAGTGTGCTGCAGCAAAATGGCTTGTGCTTATACTGTACCTACCCAGGTTCCGCAGTGTGTTTCTCAATGAAGTTTATTACCAATTTTAATATTGCATTGTTATATTCTTAAGGCCCAGTGGGTGGTTCTACTCACACTCATGGTTATATAAATAACATCACTCCCTCCCACAGCCGCCATCAACATACAGTCTCATGTAAATAACATTAATGCCCCAAAGGTAGGCAAGTTCATACACCGGATACCTAGAATCCTATCTCACCCTATAAGACCCTGAAACTAATGTCAGGACCGAGTCTACCTGTTTCTCCAAAGGGAAGGACAAATAGGAGTCTCCCTCAGGCCTAATGACAAACAACAGGGAAAGGCAACACACATATATACAAAATACAAAAGAGAAAGAAAACACTTATCTTCAATGATGCTTTGGTAGCACCAGGAACTCAGCCGAGAACCAAACATAAGCTAACCACAAGTCCAACAGAAGCTATAAACCGCATAGCATAGTGGTAGAAACAACAATAAATAGAGAAGGTTAAATGACCACAATAGCCACACCTGGGGAAAGAAGGTGTGGCAAGCACCAGAAACAAAACAGACATCATTTGATCCAAAAGGAAAACATGTCAGATCAAACCACATGTTGCCAGTCTCACAGATCTCCTGCCACCTGTCGCGGGAACGTCTGTATGTCTCGGTACATCCGTGACAACTCAGCAGTGAGGGACTCTCACTTCAGGAGACTGTCTGATCTCTACCCAGATTTCACCTCCATGGAGGAGGAAGAGAGACTCTCCATACTGCTGGGGGAAGAGGAGAACACATCGGCCATAGCAGCACAATATATTACTGCCTGGCATAGACTGCAAAGAGCCTGATATACCATGGAATCCTACGGTATATCCCCACCCTGGGTGTGTCCTCTTCCCCATCCCCCAAACTTACCCTATACCCCCACCCTGGATGTTTCCCTATCCCCCAACTCTACATAATTATTTTGCACTTGCTTTGGCAATGCTAAAATGTAATTAGTCCTGCCAATAAAGCTGATTTGATTTGAGATAGATAGATAGACTGAGCAAAAATATAAACGCAACACTTTCAGTTTTGCTTCCATTTTGCATGAGCTAAACTCAAAGATCTGAAACATTTTCTACATACACAAAAGACCCACTACTCTCAAATATTGTTCACAAATCTGTCAAAATGTTTTAGTGAGCACTTCTCCTTTGCCGAGATAATCCATCCCACCTCACAGGTGTGGCATATCAAGGTGCTGATTAGACAGCATGAATATTCCACAAGTGTGCCTTAGTGTGCCCACAATAAAAGGCCACTCTGAAATGTGCAGTTTGACCACACATTTGAGGGAGAGTGCAATTGGCATGCTGACTGCAGGAATGTCTACCAGAGCTGTTGCCCTTGCAATGAATGTTCATTTCTCTACCTTAAGCTCCAAAGGCGTTTCAGAGAATTTGGCAGTACATCCAACCTGCCTCACAACCGCAAACCACATGTAACCACACCAGCCCAGGACCTCCACATCCAGCATGTTCACCTCCATGATCGTCTGAGACCAGCCACCTGGACAGTTGCAGCAACATATGGTTTGCATAACCAAAGAATTTCTGCACAAACTGTCAGAAAACGTCTCAGGGAAGCTCATCCGCATGCTCGTCGTCTTCATCGGGGTCTGGACCTGACTACAGTTTGTCGTCGTAACCGACTTGAGTCGGCAAATGCCCGCATTCGATGGCATCTGGCACGTTAAATGAGTCCCAGTTTTCACTGTCCAGGGCAGATGGCAGACAGCGTGTGTGGCATTGTGTGGGTGAGCGGTTTTCTGACGTCAACGTTGTGGATCGAGTGTCCCATGTTGGCGGTGGGGTTATGGTATGGGCAGGCATATGTTATGGACAACAAACACAGGTGCATTTTATTGATGACATTGTGAATGCACTGAGATACTGTGATGAGATCCTGAGGCCCATTGTTGTGCCATTCATCCACGACCATTACCTCATGTTGCAGCATGATAATGCACGGCCCATATCGCAAGGCTCTGTACACAATTCCTGGAAGCTGAAAACATCCCAGTTCCTACATGGCCAGCATACTCACCAGACATGTCACCCATTGAGCATGTTTGGGAAGCTCTGGATCGGCGTATACGACAGCGTGTTCCAGTTCCTGACAATATTCTGCAACTTCGCACAGCTATTGAAGAGGAGTGGACCAACATTCCACAGGCCACAATCAACAACCTGATCAACTCTATGCGACATGAGGCAAATTGTGGCCACACCAGATACTGACTCGTTTTCTGACCCCCACCCAGTAAGGCAAAACTGTGCACATTTCAGAGTGTCCTTTTATTGTAGGCAGTCTAAGGCACACCTGTGCAATATTCATGCTGTCTAATCAGTACCTTGATATGCCACAACTATGAGGTGGGATGGATTATCTCGGCAAATGAGGAGTGCTCACTAACACAGATTTAGACAGATTTGTGACCAATATTTGAGAGTAATGGGTCTTTTGTGTATGTAGAAAATGTTTCAGATCTTTGAGTTCAACTCATGCAAAATGGGAGCAAAACTAAAAAGTGTTGCATTTATATTTTTGCTCAGTGTAGATAGATAGTGAGATAGATGATAGATAGATATGAGATACTGTAGATATATATATATATATATATATATATATGAGATAGGTAGATAGATAGATAGATACAAGGTAGAAAACCTCAAGTTTGTGACGTTTTACATGCCATTTTTGCGAAAATAGTGTTTTTATGCTGCTCTCAACACTCTACGAAAAGGGACATGGGATGAGGTGGGTAGGGTCTTTAGTGGGGATTAGTGAATCGACTTCGGAAGAAACATTCAAGTGGCACTTTGGAACCGAACTCGAGGTCAGGAAATGTTTTTTACAGTACAAATTAATTTATGAAAATATTACGCAAAGTCTTGCAAGACTTCGCAAAGCAATAACTGCGGCTCATCAGAGCCAATACATTCTAATACTGTACTGAGCTCCTGCTCGGTACAGTATTAAAAGTAAGTTTTATGCGAATCGACTTCAGATGTTTCATCTGAAGTCGATTCGCTCATCCCTAGTCATCAGCCCCAACAGACTTTATGGCAGTGTAAATGATAAATGATCACTGAAATCTATGGCAGCTAGCGAGTATCTTATTGTAGGCGCTTAATTTATGATAAAAAGTGTTCCTCAGCAGAAACGATATAAATCCACCGGCAGTGCAGGGGCATAACAAGACCACTGTAAAAAACTGGTCTTGATAAATGCCCCCCACTGTTTACAAGCAAAGAGTCCAATACTGTGTCCAAATCAAAATGCCAATCTCTTAATAATACAGCCACAGAGTTTCTAATAAACTGTGCCTTATAATAGTTTTATATGGACTTCCGATAGTCGACCCAGTGCCATATAATAGTGTTTGGGTCAATTCACACGTCCGCAAAATTGATCCGCATCCATTCCGCAATTTTGCGGAGCGGGTGCAGACCCATTCATTTTCAATGGGTCTGCAAAAGATGCGGACAGCACACCGTGTGCTGTCCGCATTCCCACTTCCGTTCTGCGTCCCCGCAGCCGCAGACAAGAAAAGGCATTTCTATTATAGTGCCGGCCATGTGCGGTCCGCAAAATGCGAACGCACATGGCCGGTGTCCGTGTTTTGGGGATCTGCAATTTGCGGACCGCAAAACAGTTGCAAACATGTGAATGGACCCTTATACAGTTTCACTTGATTTTCACAAGGTGTGTTCAAATCCCATTGCTAGATAGTGTAGGACAGCGCAAGGGGCCGTCATTGACGGAAGATATGTGTCACCGAGGTTCCTGGCCTCGGTGAGGATAGAGCCGGTAATTTTAAGTGTCAGCGGCAGCTAGTGCTGACTGACACTATTGATTATTTAGTGTGGCTGTAAAGCCGATCCAGGACGGCTCTTACTGGGAGCAGCCAATGTGCAGGGTGGGTGGCTGTTCCCCACGTTCCAGGCCTAGTTTTGGCTAGGGATATAAAACCCAGCCAGCAGTCTCAGCTGGTGTGTGGATTATCCTCCATCTGACAGTGGAGTTTTGCCAGTCTCTGTGTTCGGGCCTGACAGTTTGGGACGGAATTAAGGCCTGCTATCTTGTTTGGAGGAAAGCACTTGGACTTCTGTTACATCCAAGGACTTATGTGTTGCTGCCTGGTGTGAACAAACACCAGACCCAAGGTGACTGTTTTTTCCTTGAAACTGACTTTTTGTTGTCACTTTCCTTATGTGTGAATAAAACACTGAACTGTTAAAGTTAAAGATGTTGTCATTGCCTCTATACTGGGTCCGCAGGTCTGTCTACCAGAGCAATTCCCCACAATAGTTTCACGATAATAGTGCCATAGACTACTCTAACAATGCCTGTTTAATAATGATGAAGATATCCCAAACAACAATGGCAAAGTCCATCATACACTATGTTAGTGCCAAACAATATTCAACTAATATTGTCATATAATGCCCAAATAGCATTCCTGTATGGTGCTCATTATAACACTTTATCATTATCATCCATGATGCCAATTCATACAATTACCAGCCATAGTCATTATACATTGGCCATACAGAAAGCATTATCTTACCGCCCACATAAAAATGTGCTCCTCTAGCAGAAGCAGAAAACTCCTACAAGTGGCTGGGGTAACCCCATGATTAATGTAAAAAATGAAAATCGGACAACATATAGTACTCGACATTACCTTTCTAACAAACCTAGAACCAACCCTGTAGCTCATATGGACCCAGAGATCTCCACATTTATTGCTCCAAGTGTTCTGCTAGATTTATTTTAGCTGTCTGTGTGCCCTTTCTTAGGATGTTTCCTTTCTGCAGCAGCGGGTGGCAGTTGAAGGATAGAACTGAGCATGTGCCTCTATCTTAGAGAGCAGGATAGAGAAATTAGAAAAAGAGCAAACAGCAGGTGGCGCTATACAGAGATATTTTATTGAATGACTCAGTAGCTATAATACATTTTTAATTACATGCAATTACAAAAGTACTCAGATCCAGGTGCTGGTTGGAAAAATGTAGAATATTATTAGTGGCACAACCTCTTTAACCACCTCCGGACCGCCTAACGCAGATGTGCGGTCCGGAGGTGGCAGCCCTGCGCAGAGTCACGCATATATGCGTCATCTCGCGAGGGTCGGGATTTCCTGTGAACGCACGCACACAGGCGCGCGCTAACAGGAACGGAAGGTAAGCGAGTGGATCTCCAGCCTGCCAGCGGCGATCGCTCGCTGGCAGGCTGGAGATCCGAATTTTTTAACCCCTAACAGGTATATTAGACGCTGTTTTGATAACAGCGTCTAATATACCTCCTACCTGGTCCTCTGGTGGTCCCTTTTGTTAGGATCGACCACCAGAGGACACAGGTAGGTCAGTAAAGTCGCACCAAACACTACACTACACTACACCCCCCCCGTCACTTATTAACCCTTTATGAACCCCTGATCACCCCATATAAACTCCCTGATCACCCCCCTGTCATTGATCACCCCCCTGTCATTGATCACCCCCCTGTAAGGCTCCATTCAGACATCCGTATGATTTTTACGGATCCATGGATACATGGATCGGATCCGCAAAACACATGCAGACGTCTGAATGGAGCCTTACAGGGGGGTGATCAATGACAGGCGGGTAATCACCCATATACACTCCCTGATCACCCCCTGTCATTGATCACCCCCCTGTCATTGATCACCCCCCTGTAAGGCTCCATTCAGACGTCCGCATGATTTTTACGGATCCATGGATACATGGATCGGATCCGCAAAACACATGCGGACGTCTGAATGGAGCCTTACAGGGGGGTGATCAATGACAGGCGGGTGATCACCCATATACACTCCCTGATCACCCCCCTGTCATTGATCACCCCCCTGTAAGGCTCCATTCAGACGTCCGCATGATTTTTACGGATCCATGGATACATGGATCGGATCCGCAAAACACATGCGGACGTCTGAATGGAGCCTTACAGGGGGGTGATCAATGACAGGCGGGTGATCACCCATATACACTCCCTGATCACCCCCTGTCATTGATCACCCCCCTGTCATTGATCACCCCCCTGTAAGGCTCCATTCAGACGTCCGCATGATTTTTACGGATCCATGGATACATGGATCGGATCCGCAAAACACATGCGGACGTCTGAATGGAGCCTTACAGGGGGGTGATCGATGACAGGCGGGTGATCACCCATATACACTCCCTGATCACCCCCCTGTCATTGATCACCCCCCTGTAAGGCTCCATTCAGACGTCTGCATGTGTTTTGCGGATCCGATCCATGTATCCATGGATCCGTAAAAATCATACGGACGTCTGAATGGAGCCTTACAGGGGGGGTGATCAGTGACAGGGGGGTGATCACCCTGATCACCCCCTGTCATTGATAACCCCCCTGTAAGGCTCCATTCAGACGTCCGCATGTGTTTTGCGGATCCGATCCATGTATCCGTAAAAATCATACGGACATCTGAATGGAGCCTTACAGGGGGGTGATCAATTACAGGGGGGTGATCAGGGAGTCTATATGGGTGATCACCCCCCTGTCATTGATCACCCCCCTGTCATTGATCACCCCCCTGTAAGGCTCCATTCAGACGTCCGCATGTGTTTTGCGGATCCGAGTTATGTATTCATGGATCCGTAAAAATCATACGGACGTCTGAATGGAGCCTTACAGGGGGGGTGATCAGTGACAGGGGGGTGATCACCCTGATCACCCCCTGTCAATGATAACCCCCCTGTAAGGCTCCATTCAGACGTCCGCATGTGTTTTGCGGATCCGATCCATGTATCCATGGATCCGTAAAAATCATACGGATGTCTGAATGGAGCCTTACAGGGGGGGTGATCAGTGACAGGGGGGTGATCACCCTGATCACCCCCTGTCATTGATAACCCCCCTGTAAGGCTCCATTCAGACGTCCGCATGTGTTTTGCGGATCCGATCCATGTATCCGTAAAAAAATCATACGGACGTCTGAATGGAGCCTTACAGGGGGGTGATCAATGACAGGGGGGTGATCAGGGAGTCTATATGGGTGATCATCCCCCTGTCATTGATCACCCCCCTGTCATTGATCACCCCCCTGTAAGGCTCCATTCAGACGTCCGCATGTGTTTTGCGGATCCGATCCATGGATCCGTAAAAATTATACGGACGTCTGAATGGAGCCTTACCAGGGGGGTGATCAATAACAGGGGGGTGATACGGGAGTCTATTGATCACCCCCCTGTCATTGATCACCCCCCCCTGTAAGGCTCCATTCAGACATTTTTTTGGCACAAGTTAGCGGAAATTTTTTGTTTGTTTTTGTTTTTGTTTTTTCTTACTAAGTCTCATATTCCATTAACTTGTGTCAAAAAATAAAATCTCACATGAACTCACCATACCCCTCACGGAATCCAAATGCGTAAACATTTTTAGACATTTATATTCCAGACTTCTTCTCACGCTTTAGGGCCCCTAAAAAGCCAGGGCAGTATAAATACCCCACATGTGACCCCATTTCGGAAAGAAGACACCCCAAGGAATTCCGTGAGGGGCATGGCGAGTCCATGAAAGATTGAAATTTTTGTCCTAAGTTAGCGGAAAGTGAGACTTTGTGAGAAAAAAACAAAAAAAATCAATATCCGCTAACTTATGCAAAAAAAAAAATAATTTCTAGGAACTCGCCAGGCCCCTCATTGAATACCTTGGGGTGTCTTCTTTCCAAAGTGGGGTCACATGTGGGGTATTTATACTGCCCTGACTTTTTAGGGGCCCGAAAGTGTGAGAAGAAGTCTGGGATCCAAATGTCTAAAAATGCCCTCCTAAAAGGAATTTTGGCCCCTTTGCGCATCTAGGCTGCAAAAAAGTGTGACACATCTGGTATCGCCGTACTCAGGAGAAGCTGGGCAATGTGTTTTGGGGTGTCATTTTACATATACCCATGCTGGGTGAGAAAAATATCTTGGTCAAATGCCAACTTTGTATAAAAAAATGGGAAAAGTTGTCTTTTGCCAAGATATTTCTCTCACCCAGCATGGTTATATGTAAAATGACACCCCAAAACACATTCCCCAACTTCTCCTGAGTACGGCGATACCAGATGTGTGACACTTTTTTGCAGCCAAGGTGGGCAAAGGGGCGCATATTCCAAAGTGCACCTTTCGGATTTCACAGGCCATTTTTTACACATTTTGATTGCAAGGTACTTCTTACACATTTGGGCCCCTAAATTGCCAGGGCAGTATAACTACGCCACAAGTGACCCCATTTTGGAAAGAAGACACCCCAAGGTATTCCGTGAGGGGCACGGCGAGTTCCTAGAATTTTTTATTTTTTGTCACAAGTTAGCGGAAAATGATGATTTTTCTTTTTTTTTCTTTTTTCCTTACAAAGTCTCATATTCCACTAACTTGCGACAAAAAATAAAAAATTCTAGGAACTCGCCGTGCCCCTCACGGAATACCTTGGGGTGTCTTCTTTCCAAAATGGGGTCACTTGTGGCGTAGTTATACTGCCCTGGCAATTTAGGGGCCCAAATGTGTAAGAAGTACCTTGCAATCAAAATGTGTAAAAAATGGCCTGCAAAATCCGAAAGGTGCACTTTGGAATATGTGCCCCTTTGCCCACCTTGGCAGCAAAAAAGTGTGACACATCTGGTATCGCCGTACTCAGGAGAAGTTGGGGAATGTGTTTTGGGGTGTCATTTTACATATACCCATGCTGGGTGAGAAAAATATCTTGGTCAAATGCCAACTTTGTATAAAAATTTTGGAAAAGTTGTCTTTTGCCAAGATATTTCTCTCACCCAGCATGGGTATATGTAAAATGACACCCTAAAACACATTCCCCAACTTCTCCTGAGTACGGCGATACCAGATGTGTGACACTTTTTTGCTGCCAAGGTGGGCAAAGGGGCACATATTCCAAAGTGCACCTTTCGGATTTCACACATTTGGGCCCCTAAATTGCCAGGGCAGTATAACTACCCCACAAGTGACCCCATTTTGGAAATAAGACACCCAAGTTATTCCGTGAGGGGCATGGCGAGTTCCTAGAATTTTTTATTTTTTGTCGCAAGTTAGTGGAATATGAGACTTTGTAAGAAAAAAATAAAAAATCATCATCATTTTCCGCTAACTTGTGACAAAAAATTAAAAGTTCTATGAACTCACTATGCCCATCAGCGAATACCTTAGGGTGTCTACTTTCCGAAATGGGGTCATTTGTGGGGTTTTTCTACTGTCTGGGCATTGTAGAACCTCAGGAATCATGACAGGTGCTCAGAAAGTCAGAGCTGCTTCAAAAAGCGGAAATTCACATTTTTGTACCATAGTTTGTTAACGCTATAACTTTTACCCAAACCATTTTTTTTTGCCCAAACATTTTTTTTTTATCAAAGACATGTAGAACTATAAATTTAGCGAAAAATTTATATATGGATGTCGTTTTTTTTTGCAAAATTTTACAGCTGAAAGTGAAAAATGTCATTTTTTTGCAAAAAAATCGTTACATTTCGATTAATAACAAAAAAAGTTAAAATGTCAGCAGCAATAAAATACCACCAAATGAAAGCTCTATTAGTGAGAAGAAAAGGAGGTAAAATTCATTTGGGTGGTAAGTTGCATGACCGAGCGATAAACGGTGAAAGTAGTGTAGTGCCGAAGTGTAAAAAGTGCTCTGGTCATGAAGGGGGTTTCAGCTAGCGGGGCTGAAGTGGTTAAACTTAATGTCACAATCCCTGTACTGAGCACAGTAATCAGGTTGTCAGATCCGTTTGATGCAATACAGTGACTATGAGCACTCGACCTGCTCTATGTACACAGTCCCATCCTTGTTGTATCCCACTCAATATGTGATTGCTGAACTTTCTGATATTGCAATAGGGGTTAATATGGATTCTAAAATAGATTTGAAAGCTATGAGCCTCTGATATGATTAGAAATGGTGAACAATGTTATTCCTCTCTGACCTTTCTGACTGATCTCCAGCGTGGCTGGAATTGTCAAAATTACTATGTAATATCAAAAAGAACCGAATACCATACTATTATAGCCTATTAAAATGATTGCAAAATATACATGAATTTCTAATGCATTCTGCTCCATTTTCAGGCAAAATACAGCCTGTTAATGTTTGCAGCATTTGCAGTCATAATATTTCAGCACCATGGGAGAAATTCTATATGTATTGAAAAACCATTTCATGTTATTCAGTAGTAAGTAGATAATCTCTGTAGAATAAAACAGAGACACTTTCTACTTTAATCCCTACTGCCATATGGTTTCCCCCTTGTGTTAAATTATTACTTATATAATAAGTGTGAGTGTGATATGTTTATTAGTAAAGGATGGCAAATGGCCAATAATAGCCGGAAAAAAAAGGGAATAATTTCTTTTTAGCAACACTTGAAAAATCTGTCTATCGTGTCTGCATTTTATCAATACCCACAACACATCACATTGGCATGAGTAGAATAAGGGCTCGTGCACACGACCGCTGCCTGTTTTGCGCTACGCAAATTACGTATCCACAAAATACAGATGCGGAACGGATCGTCCGACCCATATTAGAACAGTCCTTTCCTTGTCCGTAATACGGACAAGAATTGGACACATTCTGTATTTTTGTGGATACAACGAAACGGACATACGGATGCGGACAATGAATGGGTCCTCATCCGACCTGCAAAAAGGATAGGATGCAGATAAAAAAAATTGGTTTGTGTGCATGAGCCCTAAATCATACATATTATGTGCTCATGCAGGGAACATTGGGGGTCATTTATTATGACCCACTACACCAGAAACTGGGATAGAAAAGTTGCATTGCACTGGTTTGTGACTTTTTGAGTGTCTGTGCACTATAGGCACAGGCACATGCAATGTTTTGCGCTGACTTCACCATTGGGGAGTGGCGGGGGCAGGGTGTGGCGTGCCAGAGGTCAGGCCGCCAGCCCTGGCAAATTCACTTTAGTATACATGAGTTTCCTGGCGTAAATAATGATTGATAACTATTGTAGTCAGGGGCAGGAGTAGATTTCAGGTTAGGCTCATGGACTGCTGGAGGATGCACCTAATGTATGACAAGGCCTGCACCTTAAAGTAAACGCTGGTCTTTGATAAATGACCCACCAACAATAACATCCTACATCAACAGCTCAAAAGCTTAATGTGTCCCGGGTACTTTAGATACAAGTATATTGAATATATTTTGTCTGGATGAAATGTACAATATGCATTACAGGCCTATGACTCTGAAAAGTGCTTTCCTGGCCTACAATTTAATGACATGTCAGTCAGACATTTCATAAAAGTAATATCAGCCATCTTCAGGGAACCAAGACCTTGCTGATGTTAAGAAAGGACAGTTCTTAGCTCTGATTATAATGGAAAGATGTCAGAATATCCACAGCCACATTTCCATTTCCATCACTCTCTGCCTTCAGTCATCTCTTTGTTATAATCAGTGGTGGAACTTGTATGTTTTTAACATCAGCGGAATCCTATCTTCCAGCCCCCCCCTCCCCATGAGACCTCTTAGCAGATGTCTGATTGATATATCATTACATTGTAAGACAGGAAACTGCATTTTGCTGCTTTACCAGGTTGAACAATGTATGCATGTAAGATACAAAGGTCATGTTGACATCACCGTTTATTTTTCAGTTCTTCTGATCCATCAGTAGAACAGAAAAATTTAGAAACGAATGGATCCTGTATTTTAAGTTTTTGCAATTTCCTTCTGAAAAAAATAAATAAATCCCGTTTACAGGACTTTGTTTTCCATCTAAAGCAGGGGTGCACAACCTTTTTTGGTCTCGGGGCCGCATTGTCACATTGCTCAGCTGTGTTTCTGTCCAGCAGAACGGGGGCCGCAAACCTTGGCTCTGGGGGCCACATGCCCTGATCAGGTTGTGCACCCCTGATCTAAAGTAATGCATATCAGTGGAAAATTGCTAAAACAGATGCCAAATGTGCATAACGGATGCTTAAAATAGAGGATCAGTTTTTCCTTTATTTTTCTGTTCGTCTGATGGGCCAGATGAATAGAAAAATAAAAACTGTCTGTGGCAGGGCTTCATAGGAGCATAGCAGTGGCAGGCCTCAAATCCTTCCGAGGGCCTGACGCTCTTACAGCAACTGAACGGCTGCCTCGATCTCAAGACCCTGGAGCGCAACGCTCCCCGGGTTTCACTGCTCAGATGTCCACAGCATCTGAGTGGTTAAATGTCCATGATCAGTGATAAAGCTGATCATGGACAATGCCACTGAGTGTCTGCTGTTTAAAAAACCTATGGACATTTTTATTTAATTGTTTTTGCAATATTTAAAATGACCTTCTGTCAGCAATGAAATCATAAAAGGTTTTCGGCATGCAGATTCATATGCTGCTATCCATCTTTCCTTTATTTCTGTAACATCAGATAACATTTAGTAATTCACAGTTCACAACCTAATACTTTAATGCTGGTTTAAAACACTGGGTTTTTTTTGTTTTTTTTATGAGGAGGAAAAGCAATTGCCTGGAGAATAATGCAGATGGAAGGACATGGCAAATACCAATAAATGATAATACATGCACCATTAACATTAACAGCTTTTTTTATTCTTGTTTTACTGAACACACCGAAATAAACTCTAATTAGACAGTGGCATTCTCACCATAGAGACAGACCACGCCACTGCATGTACATTTGTCAAAGTTCATGGGGGGGGGGGGGGTACTAAGTTTGAGGCCCTATGATTTCTGTGTATACCCCTTCCTTCTACAGTTGAAACCAGAAGTTTACATACACTATATAAAAATACACATATGCATGTTTTTCTCAATATCTGACATAAAATTCTGAATAAACCTTTCCTGTTTTTGGTCAATTAGGATTACCGTAATTATTATTATTTGCCAAATGCCAGAATAATGAGAGAGAGGGAGAATGTTTTATGGCATTTTTATTACTTTCTGCAAAGTCAAAAGTTTACATAGATTTCATTAATATTTAGTACCATTGCCCCTACACTGTATGACTTTGGTCAAACGTTTTGGATATATTTCCACAAGCTTCATACAATATTTGGTTGGCATTTGGGCCCATTCCTCTTGAGAAAACTGGTGTAACTGAGCCATGGTTGTTGGTCGCCTTGCTCGCACCTGCCTCTTCAGCTTTGACCATACATTTTCAATAGGATTGAGATCAGGGCTTTGTGATGGCCACTCCAAAACATTGGCTTTGTTATCCTTAAGCCACTTTGTAACCAGTTCCGCCCAAGCTTTAACTTCCTGGCTGATGTCTTGAGATATTGCTTCAGTATTTCCACATAATCTTCTTTCCTCATGATGCCATCTATTTTGTGAAGTACACAAGTACCTCCTGCAGCAAAACAATTCAACATGATGTTGCCACCACTGTGTTTCACAGCTTCCGCCATCATCTTCACAAGGTCTTTTGCTTTTGTTCTTGGGTTGATATGCAGATGTAGGACCTGAGCGGTATGATGACTGGACATTCTCATCTTGTTTGTACTTGTGTATAATTGTTTGTACAGCTGAACGAGGCACCTTCAGGTATCTTGAAATTACATCCAAGGTTGAGCCAGATCTGTGCAAGTCCACAATTATCTTCCTGATATCTTGGCTGATTTCTTTAGACTTTCCCATGATGCTACACAAAGAAGCAGTGTGTTTCAGGTGTGCATTTAAATACATCCACAGGTGTTTCTCTAATTAACTCAGATGTTGCCTACAAACCTAACGGAAGCTTCCAAACACATGACATCATCATATGGGCAGTCCAGAATGGTTTAAAGGCATAGTAAATCTTAGTGCATGTAAACTTTTGACTTTGCAGAAAGTAATAAAAATACCTTAAAATGTCCTCTCTCTCATTATTCTGGCATTTGGCAAATAATAATAATTATGGTAATCCTAATTGACCAAAAACAGGAAAGGTTTATTCTGATTTCATGTCAGATATTGAGAAAAACATGCATATGTGTCTTTTTTATACTGTAGTGTATGTAAACTTCTGGTTTCAACTGTATGTCTTAAATTGAGTAAATTATGCCTCTCCATTTTCTGGAACTAGGTGACAGTCTATCAAAAATGATAAAGGATTATATGGCTCTGATCTCCAGGAGATTTACCAGCCAGTGTTTTTTTAGGTCTCACTTACTTTATCATCATCAGTCAAAAAGGGGTACAAATAATATTTTGTCTAACAAATGCCTTTTTTATACGTAAAAGGGTTTTCTGGGTTCAGGGACAATCTTGGTTTGCCCATTTCCTTGCTCTGATTCTTCCTCTTGTCACGCTGCAATTGCGCAGCACAAGGCTATGTTTTTATTGTGCCGGGGGCATATCGGGCTTCTCATTGCTATGTTAAGCCGAGATTATCAACCAGGACAAAGCCCGGTGATATCACTGCCACAGATCGGTGTTCTCTAGTGCTGCTGGATGCTACTTTGCATAGTACCTGCCTCCAAAACAGCCTTCTGCAGCACTAGAGAACACCCCTCCATGCCAAGATAACCAATTACATGTTGGTCATGCAAATGAGATCATATATTTACAAGCATCTGAATGACAGAGATTGAAGATGCATGCATGTTGGCACTTTACATTATGATTGAAAATTACATGAAGATGCTGGGGCACATTATTATATGGTGCCAGGTATCTACTTTCTAAAATAGATGTGCATGTTTTTTATTTTATTTAGGTTTTATTTAGTTATGAAGTGTGAAGAGAAGCCTACCCTGGTGAACAACAAGAGATAGACCTCATGTAATTGTGTACTTACTTTATCCTGTAGGTACAGCTCTAAATCATATTTCGGCAGCATATGATATTAGATCTCGTAGATCTCAGCTTCATGTAATATTTTTCCCTAAAATATTAGGCCATAATAATCTTAATTTGTGTTACTTTTCAGTTTGATCCCTTCTGTAACCAAACTGACAATGCAAAGGCAAATGTTAAAATCAGGAACACTATGTGTTAACATAGTCTGGATGCTGTGAAGATCAAACAGAGAATACAATGAAGTATTTGTGAAGTCAGTGGCTTAGAGTACCTTTTATTAGTACTGATATTTCACCTCTTATATCCTATGAACTGGTTTATTACAGGCATTTTCAACCTGACATGTGCTCAGTAGTAATTTATTATATAGGAGGCTTACTGGAACTGGAAATATTGATATGCTATGTTTGTAGAAAGGAATAGCAAAAGAGAACTTCCAAATTCACATGTTGGTTCAGCATTGGTAAACCTTTATGAATATGTTATGGCACATTTATAAGTTCTCAAATAGTGTCTGAAAAGATCTCTTTGAAGGGCTTGTCTCATCAGAGACAACCCATTTCAAAATGAAAGTGTTGCAGTGATCAGTTGATGGCTATGGGCTAGAGTTGAGCGAACACCTGGATGTTCGGGTTCGAGAAGTTCGGCCGAACATCCCGGAAATGTTCGGGTTCGGGATCCGAACCCGATCCGAACTTCGTCCCGAACCCGAACCCCATTGAAGTCAATGGGGACCCGAACTTTTCGGCACTAAAAAGGCTGTAAAACAGCCCAGGAAAGAGCTAGAGGGCTGCAAAAGGCAGCAACATGTAGGTAAATCCCCTGCAAACAAATGTGGATAGGGAAATGAATTAAAATAAAAATTAAATAAATAAAAATTAACCAAAATCAATTGGAGAGAGGTTCCATAGCAGAGAATCTGGCTTCCCGTCACCCACCACTGGAACAGTCCATTCTCAGATATTTAGGCCCCGGCACCCAGGCAGAGGAGAGAGGTCCCGTAACAGAGAATCTGTCTTCATGTCAGCAGAGAATTAGTCTGCATGTCATAGCAGAGAATGAGGCTTCACGTCAGCCACCACTGCAACAGTCCATTGGCATATATTTAGGCCCAGCACACACACAGGCAGAGGAGAGAGGTCCCGTAACAGAGAATCTGGCTTCATGTCAGCAGAGAATTAGTCTGCATGTCATAGCAGAGAATGAGGCTTCACGTCAGCCACCACTGCAACAGTCCATTGGCATATATTTAGGCCCAGCACACACACAGGCAGAGGAGAGAGGTCCCGTAACAGAGAATCTGGCTTCATGTCAGCAGAGAATCAGTCTGCATGTCATAGCAGAGAATGAGGCTTCACGTCAGCCACCACTGCAACAGTCCATTGGCATATATTTATGCCCAGCACACACACAGGCAGAGGAGAGAGGTCCCGTAACAGAGGATCTGGCTTCATGTCAGCAGAGAATCAGTCTGCATGTCATAGCAGAGAATCAGGCTTCACGTCAGCCACCACTGCAACAGTCCATTGTCATAAATTTAGGCCCAGCACCCAGGCAGAGGAGAGAGGTCCCGTAACAGAGAATCTGGCTTCATGTCAGCAGAGAATCAGTCTTCATATCATAGCAGATATTCAGGCTTCACGTCACCCACCACTGTAAGAGTCAATTTTCATAAATTTAGGCCCAGAACCCAGGCAGAGGAGAAAGGTCCCGTAACAGACAATCTGGCTTCATGTCAGCAGAGAATCAGTCTTCATATCATAGCAGAGAATCAGGCTTCACGTCACCCACCACTGTAAGAGTCAATTTTCATAAATTTAGGCCCAGAACCCAGGCAGAGGAGAAAGGTCCCGTAACAGACAATCTGGCTTCATGTCAGCAGAGAATCAGTCTTCATATCATAGCAGAGAATCAGGCTTCACGTCACCCACCACTGCAACAGTCCATTGGCATATATTTAGGCCTAGCACACAGGCAGAGCAGAGAGGTCCCGTAACAGACAATCTGGCTTCATGACAGCAGAGAATCAGTCTGCATGTCATAGCAGAGAATCAGGCTTCACGTCAGCCACCACTGCAACAGTCCATTGTCATAAATTTAGGCCCAGCACCCAGGCAGAGGAGAGAGGTCCCGTAACAGAGAATCTGGCTTCATGTCAGCAGAGAATCAGTCTTCATATCATAGCAGATATTCAGGCTTCACGTCACCCACCACTGTAAGAGTCAATTTTCATAAATTTAGGCCCAGAACCCAGGCAGAGGAGAAAGGTCCCGTAACAGAGAATCTGGCTTCATGTCAGCAGAGAATCAGTCTTCATATCATAGCAGATATTCAGGCTTCACGTCACCCACCACTGTAAGAGTCAATTTTCATAAATTTAGGCCCAGAACCCAGTCAGAGGAGAAAGGTCCCGTAACAGACAATCTGGCTTCATGTCAGCAGAGAATCAGTCTTCATATCATAGCAGAGAATCAGGCTTCACGTCACCCACCACTGTAAGAGTCAATTTTCATGAATTTAGGCCCAGAACCCAGGCAGAGGAGAAAGGTCCCGTAACAGACAATCTGGCTTCATGTCAGCAGAGAATCAGTCTTCATATCATAGCAGAGAATCAGGCTTCACGTCACCCACCACTGCAACAGTCCATTGGCATATATTTAGGCCTAGCACACAGGCAGAGCAGAGAGGTCCCGTAACAGACAATCTGGCTTCATGACAGCAGAGAATCAGTCTGCATGTCATAGCAGAGAATGAGGCTTCACGTCAGCCACCACTGCAACAGTCCATTGTCATAAATTTAGGCCCAGCACCCAGGCAGAGGAGAGAGGTCCCGTAACAGACAATCTGGCTTCATGTCAGCAGAGAATTAGTCTGCATGTCATAGCAGAGAATCAGGCTTCATGTCAGCCACCACTGCAACAGTCCATTGGCATATATTTAGGCCTAGCACACAGGCAGAGGAGAGGTTCATTCAACTTTGGGTAGCATCGCAATATAATGGTAAAATGAAAATAAAAATAGGATTGAATGAGGAAGTGCCCTGGAGTCCAATAATATATGGTTATGGGGAGGTAGTTAATGTCTAATCTGGACAAGGGACGGACAGGTCCTGTGGGATCCATGCCTGGTTCATTTTTATGAACGTCAGCTTGTCCACATTGGCTGTAGACAGGCGGCTGCGTTTGTCTGTAATGACGCCCCCTGCCGTGCTGAATACACGTTCAGACAAAACGCTGGCTGCCGGGCAGGCCAGCACCTCCAAGGCATAAAAGGCTAGCTCTGGCCACGTGGACAATTTAGAGACCCAGAAGTTGAATGGGGCCGAACCATCAGTCAGTACGTGGAGGGGTGTGCACACGTACTGTTCCACCATGTTAGTGAAATGTTGCCTCCTGCTAACACGTTGCGTATCAGGTGGTGGTGCAGTTAGCTGTGGCGTGTTGACAAAAGTTTTCCACATCTCTGCCATGCTAACCCTGCCCTCAGAGGAGCTGGCCGTGACACAGCTGCCTTGGCGACCTCTTGCTCCTCCTCTGCCTTGGCCTTGGGCTTCCACTTGTTCCCCTGTGACATTTGGGAATGCTCTCAGTAGCGCGTCTACCAACGTGCGCTTGTACTCGCGCATCTTCCTATCACGCTCCAGTGCAGGAAGTAAGGTGGGCACATTGTCTTTGTAGCGTGGATCCAGCAGGGTGGCAACCCAGTAGTCCGCACAGGTTAAAATGTGGGCAACTCTGCTGTCGTTGCGCAGGCACTGCAGCATGTAGTCGCTCATGTGTGCCAGGCTGCCCAGGGATAAGGACAAGCTGTCCTCTGTGGGAGGCGTATCGTCATCGTCCTGCCTTTCCCCCCAGCCACGCACCAGTGATGGACCCGAGCTGCGTTGGGTGCCACCCCGCTGTGACCATGCTTCATCCTCATCCTCCTCCACCTCCTCCTCATCCTCGTCCTCCTCGTCCTCCAGTAGTGGGCCCTGGCTGGCCACATTTGTACCTGGCCTCTGCTGTTGCCAAAAACCTCCCTCTGAGTCACTTCGAAGAGACTGGCCTGAAAGTGCTAAAAATGACCCCTCTTCCTCCTCCTCCTCCTCCTCCTCCTGGGCCACCTCCTCTTCCATCATCGCCCTAAGTGTTTTCTCAAGGAGACATAGAAGTGGTATTGTAACGCTGATAACGGTGTCATCGCCACTGGCCATGTTGGTGGAGTACTCGAAACAGCGCAACAGGGCACACAGGTCTCGCATGGAGGCCCAGTCATTGGTGGTGAAGTGGTGCTGTTCTGTAGTGCGACTGACCCGTGCGTGCTGCAGCTGAAACTCCACTATGGCCTGCTGCTGCTCGCACAGTCTGTCCAGCATGTGCAAGGTGGAGTTCCACCTGGTGGGCACGTCGCATATGAGGCGGTGAGCGGGAAGGCCGAAGTTACGCTGTAGCGCAGACAGGCGAGCAGCAGCAGGATGTGAACGCCGGAAGCGCGAACAGACGGCCCGCACTTTATGCAGCAGCTCTGACATGTCGGGGTAGTTGTGAATGAACTTCTGCACCACCAAATTCAGCACATGCGCCAAGCAAGGGATGTGCGTCAAATTGGCTAGTCCCAGAGCTGCAACGAGATTTCGCCCATTATCACACACCACCAGGCCGGGCTTGAGGCTCACCGGCAGCAACCACTCGTCGGTCTGTTGTTCAATACCCCGCCACAACTCCTGTGCGGTGTGGGGCCTGTCCCCCAAACATATGAGTTTCAGAATGGCCTGCTGACGTTTACCCCGGGCTGTGCTGAAGTTGGTGGTGAAGGTGTGTGGCTGACTGGATGAGCAGGTGGAAGAAGAGGAGGAGGAAGCCGAGAAGGAGGAGGTGGCAACAGGAGGCAAAGAATGTTGCCCTGCGATCCTTGGCGGCGGAAGGACGTGCGCCAAACAGCTCTCCGCCTGGGGCCCAGCTGCCACTACATTTACCCAGTGTGCAGTTAGGGAGATATAGCGTCCCTGGCCGTGCTTACTGGTCCACGTATCTGTGGTTAGGTGGACCTTGCCACAGATGGCGTTGCGCAGTGCACACTTGATTTTATCGGATACTTGGTTGTGCAGGGAAGGCACGGCTCTCTTGGAGAAGTAGTGCCGGCTGGGAACAACATACTGTGGGACAGCAAGCGACATGAGCTGTTTGAAGCTGTCTGTGTCCACCAGCCTAAATGACAGCATTTCATAGGCCAGTAGTTTAGAAATGCTGGCATTCAGGGCCAGGGATCGAGGGTGGCTAGGTGGGAATTTACGCTTTCTATCAAATGTTTGTGAGATGGAGAGCTGAACGCTGGCCTGTGACATGGTTGAGACGCTTGGTGACGGAGGTGGTGGTGGTGGTGTTGGTGGTACATCCCCTGTTTGCTGGGCGGCAGGTGCCAACGTTCCTCCAGAGGCGGAGGAAGAGGCCGAGGCGGCAGCAGCAGAATAGGCCGAGGCGGCAGCAGCAGAAGAGGTAGCAGGGGGAGCCTGAGTGACTTCCTTGGTTTTAAGGTGTTTACTCCACTGCAGTTCATGCTTTGCATGCAGGTGCCTGGTCATGCAGGTTGTGCTCAGGTTCAGAACGTTAATGCCTCGCTTCAGGCTCTGATGGCACAGCGTGCAAACCACTCGGGTCTTGTCGTCAGCACATTGTTTGAAGAAGTGCCATGCCAGGGAACTCCTTGAAGCTGCCTTTGGGGTGCTCGGTCCCAGATGGCGGCGGTCAGTAGCAGGCGGAGTCTCTTGGCGGCGGGTGTTCTGCTTTTGCCCACTGCTCCCTCTTTTGCTACGCTGTTGGCTCGGTCTCACCACTGCCTCTTCCTCCGAACTGTGAAAGTCAGTGGCACGACCTTCATTCCATGTGGGGTCTAGGACCTCATCGTCCCCTGCATCGTCTTCCACCCAGTCTTGATCCCTGACCTCCTGTTCAGTCTGCACACTGCAGAAAGACGCAGCAGTTGGCACCTGTGTTTCGTCATCATCAGAGACATGCTGAGGTGGTATCCCATGTCCTCATCATCAGGAAACATAAGTGGTTGTGCGTCAGTGCAGTCTATGTCTTCCACCGCTGGGGAAGGGCTAGGTGGATGCCCTTTGGAAACCCTGCCAGCGGAGTCTTCAAACAGCATTAGAGACTGCTGCATAACTTGAGGCTGAGACAGTTTCCCTGGTATGCATGGGGGTGATGTGACAGACTGATAGAGTTGGTTTTCAGGCGCCATCTGTGCGCTTTCTGCAGAAGACTGGGTGGGAGATAATGTGAACGTGCTGGATCCACTGTCGGCCACCCAATTGACTAATGCCTGTACCTGCTCAGGCCTTACCATCCTTAGAACGGCATTGGGCCCCACCATATATCGCTGTAAATTCTGGCGGCTACTGGGACCTGAGGTAGTTGGTACACTAGGACGTGTGGATGTGGCAGAACGGCCACGTCCTCTCCCAGCACCAGAGGGTCCACTAACACCACCACGACCATGTCCACGTCCGCGTCCCTTACTAGATGTTTTCTCATTGTTATCGTTCACCACAACAACAAATATATTATTTGGCCCAATGTATTGTATTCAAATTCAGCGGGATATAAATTTGAGGCCTAGTATTTAGGCGCTGGGTGACCGGTATGGATTTAGTGACAGAATTAGACTTGGAAATGCACAGTAAGCGTGTGTGTGAAGTTATTCTGAATGACCCTATGTGCACCTTCAATATGATCTACCCTTTTAGGGATAGATTTCAAATAGCTCTGATATAGCAGAAACCGACTAAATTATGAAATTGCTAAATTGGGAATTGTATTTCAACCCAGAACAAAAAATGTGCTTTGACGGACACTAAATAACTTTCCCAGCTACAACAGGACAGCGGTAACGAGAGATTTAGCGGGATATAAATTTGAGGCCTAGTATTTAGGCGCTGGGTGACAGGTATGGGTTTAGTGACAGAATTAGACTTGAAAATACACAGTAGCGGGTGTGTGTGAAGTTATTCTGAATGACCCAATGTGCACCTTGAATATTATATACCCTTTTAGGGATAGATTTCAAATAGCTCTGATATAGCAGAAACCACTAAATTATGAAATTGCTAAATTGGGAATTGTACTTCAACCCAGAACAAAAAATGTGCTTTGACGGACACTAAATAACTTTCCCAGCTACAACAGGACAGCGGTAACGAGAGATTTAGCGGGATATAAATTTGAGGCCTAGTATTTAGGCGCTGGGTGACAGCTATGGGTTTAGTGACAGAATTAGATTTGGAAATGCACAGTAGCGGGTGTGTGAAGTTATTCTGAATGACCCTATGTGCACCTTGAATATTATATACCCTTTTAGGGATAGATTTCAAATAGCTCTGATATAGCAGAAACCACTAAATTATGAAATTGCTAAATTGGGAATTGTATTTCAACCCAGAACAAGAAATGTGCTTGAACGGACACTAAATAACTCGCCCAGCTACAGCACTAAGGACAGATTTAGCGGGATATAAATTTGAGGCCTAGTATTTAGGCGCTGGGTGACAGGTATGGGTTTAGTGCCAGAATTAGACTTGGAAATACACAGTAGCGGGTGTGTGTGAAGTTATTCTGAATGACCCAATGTGCACCTTGAATATTATATACCCTTTTAGGGATAGATTTCAAATAGCTCTGATATAGCAGAAACCACTAAATTATGAAATTGCTAAATTGGGAATTGTACTTCAACCCAGAACAAAAAATGTGCTTTGACGGACACTAAATAACTTTCCCAGCTACAACAGGACAGCGGTAACGAGAGATTTAGCGGGATATAAATTTGAGGCCTAGTATTTAGGCGCTGGGTGACAGCTATGGGTTTAGTGACAGAATTAGATTTGGAAATGCACAGTAGCGGGTGTGTGAAGTTATTCTGAATGACCCTATGTGCACCTTGAATATTATATACCCTTTTAGGGATAGATTTCAAATAGCTCTGATATAGCAGAAACCACTAAATTATGAAATTGCTAAATTGGGAATTGTATTTCAACCCAGAACAAGAAATGTGCTTGAACGGACACTAAATAACTCGCCCAGCTACAGCACTAAGGACAGATTTAGCGGGATATAAATTTGAGGCCTAGTATTTAGGCGCTGGGTGACAGGTATGGGTTTAGTGCCAGAATTAGACTTGGAAATACACAGTAGCGGGTGTGTGTGAAGTTATTCTGAATGACCCAATGTGCACCTTGAATATTATATACCCTTTTAGGGATAGATTTCAAATAGCTCTGATATAGCAGAAACCACTAAATTATGAAATTGCTAAATTGGGAATTGTATTTCAACCCAGAACAAAAAATGTGCTTTGACGTACACTAAATATCTTGCCCAGCAACAACAGTACAGCGGTAACGAGAGATTTAGCAGGATATAAATTTGAGGCCTAGTATTTAGGCGCTGGGTGACAGGTATGGGTTTAGTGACAGAATTAGACTTGGAAATACACAGTAGCGGGTGTGTGTGAAGTTATTCTGAATGACCCAATGTGCACCTTGAATATTATATACCCTTTTAGGGATAGATTTCAAATAGCTCTGATATAGCAGAAACCACTAAATTATGAAATTGCTAAATTGGGAATTGTACTTCAACCCAGAACAAAAAATGTGCTTTGACGGACACTAAATATCTTCCAAGCAACAACAGTACAGCGGTAACGAGAGATTTAGCAGGATATAAATTTGAGGCCTAGTATTTAGGCGCTGGGTGACAGGTATGGGTTTAGTGACAGAATTAGACTTGGAAATACACAGTAGCGGGTGTGTGTGAAGTTATTCTGAATGACCCAATGTGCACCTTGAATATTATATACCCTTTTAGGGATAGATTTCAAATAGCTCTGATATAGCAGAAACCACTAAATTATGAAATTGCTAAATTGGGAATTGTACTTCAACCCAGAACAAAAAATGTGCTTTGACGGACACTAAATATCTTTCCAAGCAACAACAGTACAGCGGTAACGAGAGATTTAGCAGGATATAAATTTGAGGCCTAGTATTTAGGCGCTGGGTGACAGGTATGGGTTTAGTGACAGAATTAGACTTGGAAATACACAGTAGCGGGTGTGTGTGAAGTTATTCTGAATGACCCAATGTGCACCTTGAATATTATATACCCTTTTAGGGATAGATTTCAAATAGCTCTGATATAGCAGAAACCACTAAATTATGAAATTGCTAAATTGGGAATTGTACTTCAACCCAGAACAAAAATGTGCTTTGACGGACACTAAATATCTTTCCAAGCAACAACAGTACAGCGGTAACGAGAGATTTAGCAGGATATAAATTTGAGGCCTAGTATTTAGGCGCTGGGTGACAGGTATGGGTTTAGTGACAGAATTAGACTTGGAAATACACAGTAGCGGGTGTGTGTGAAGTTATTCTGAATGACCCAATGTGCACCTTGAATATTATATACCCTTTTAGGGATAGATTTCAAATAGCTCTGATATAGCAGAAACCACTAAATTATGAAATTGCTAAATTGGGAATTGTACTTCAACCCAGAACAAAAAATGTGCTTTGACGGACACTAAATATCTTTCCAAGCAACAACAGTACAGCGGTAACGAGAGATTTAGCAGGATATAAATTTGAGGCCTAGTATTTAGGGGCTGGGTGACAGGTATGGGTTTAGTGACAGAATTAGACTTGGAAATACACAGTAGCGGGTGTGTGTGAAGTTATTCTGAATGACCCAATGTGCACCTTGAATATTATATACCCTTTTAGGGATAGATTTCAAATAGCTCTGATATAGCAGAAACCACTAAATTATGAAATTGCTAAATTGGGAATTGTATTTCAACCCAGAACAAAAAATGTGCTTTGACGGACACTAAATAACTTTCCCAGCTACAACAGGACAGCGGTAACGAGAGATTTAGCGGGATATAAATTTGAGGCCTAGTATTTAGGCGCTGGGTGACAGGTATGGGTTTAGTGACAGAATTAGACTTGGAAATACACAGTAGCGGGTGTGTGTGAAGTTATTCTGAATGACCCTATGTGCACCTTCAATATGATCTACCCTTTTAGGGATAGATTTCAAATAGCTCTGATATAGCAGAAACCACTAAATTATGAAATTGCTAAATTGGGAATTGTATTTCAACCCAGAACAAAAAATGTGCTTTGACGGACACTAAATAACTTTCCCAGCTACAACAGGACAGCGGTAACGAGAGATTTAGCAGGATATAAATTTGAGGCCTAGTATTTAGGCGCTGGGTGACAGGTATGGGTTTAGTGACAGAATTAGACTTGAAAATACACAGTAGCGGGTGTGTGTGAAGTTATTCTGAATGACCCAATGTGCACCTTGAATATTATATACCCTTTTAGGGATAGATTTCAAATAGCTCTGATATAGCAGAAACCACTAAATTATGAAATTGCTAAATTGGGAATTGTACTTCAACCCAGAACAAAAAATGTGCTTTGACGGACACTAAATAACTTTCCCAGCTACAACAGGACAGCGGTAACGAGAGATTTAGCGGGATATAAATTTGAGGCCTAGTATTTAGGCGCTGGGTGACCGGTATGGATTTAGTGACAGAATTAGACTGGGATATGGCCAAAAAATAACCACACTATTGCTGGTTAAATGCACTTGGTGACGGGCGCAGCTTGCCCCTGATGTAGTATATGGCCAAAAAATGAACAGACTATTGCTGGTTAAATGCACTTGGTGTCACAGCTTGACCAACCACACTACTGAGGGTTAAATGCACTTGGTGACGGGCGCAGCTTGCCCCTGATGTAGTATATGGCCAAAAAATAAACAGACTATTGCTGGTTAAATGCACTTGGTGTGACAGCTTCACCCTGATGTAGGCTTTAGCCAGAAAACAACCACACCATTGAGGGTTAAATGCACTTGGTGACAGGCGCAGCTTGCCCCTGATTTTGTATATGGCCAAAAAATGAACAGACTATTGCTGGTTAAATGCACTTGGTGTGACAGCTTCACCCTGATGTAGGCTTTAGCCAAAAAACAACCACACCATTGAGGGTTAAATGCACTTGGTGACAGGCGCAGCTTGCCCCTGATTTTGTATATGGCCAAAAAATGAACAGACTATTGCTGGTTAAATGCACTTGGTGTGACAGCTTCACCCTGATGTAGGCTTTAGCCAAAAAACAACCACACCATTGAGGGTTAAATGCACTTGGTGACAGGCGCAGCTTGCCCCTGATTTTGTATATGGCCAAAAAATGAACAGACTATTGCTGGTTAAATGCACTTGGTGTGACAGCTTCACCCTGATGTAGGCTTTAGCCAAAAAACAACCACACCATTGAGGGTTAAATGCACTTGGTGACAGGCGCAGCTTGCCCCTGATTTTGTATATGGCCAAAAAATGAACAGACTATTGCTGGTTAAATGCACTTGGTGTGACAGCTTCACCCTGATGTAGGCTTTAGCCAAAAAACAACCACACCATTGAGGGTTAAATGCACTTGGTCGCAGCTTGTGCTGGCGCACCACAAGACACAAAATGGCCGCCGATCACCCCAGAAAAATGTGACTGACAAACGGTCTGGGCAGCCTAAAAACAGTGAGCAATTGAGGATCAGCAGCTCAATGATCCACAGCTGCAGATCGATCAGTTAATCAAGTCCTTTGGAGGAGTTAATCTGCCTAATCTCGCCCTACTGTCGCAGCCGCAACCTCTCCCTACGCTAATCAGAGCAGAGTGACGGGCGGCGCTATGTGACTCCAGCTTAAATAGAGGCTGGGTCACATGGTGCTCTGGCCAATCACAGCCATGCAAATAGTAGGCATGGCTGTGACGGCCTCTTGGGGCAAGTAGTATGACGCTTGTTGATTGGCTGCTTTGCAGCCTTTCAAAAAGCGCCAAGAAAGCGTCACAAAAGCGCGAAGAAAGCGACGAACACCGAACCCGAACCCGGACTTTTACGAAAATGTCCGGGTTCGGGTCCGTGTCACGGACACCCCAAAATTCGGTACGAACCCGAACTATACAGTTCGAGTTCGCTCATCCCTACTATGGGCCCTCCTCTAGAAACCCCAGTAAAGCTGGAGGAAGCCGCAGTCAGACGGACATTTCCCCAACAACGACCACTGCAGGTTAAATTTAGATGACTAACGATCCATGGAATACTAGCATGTCTCACGTCCACCACAACAGTAGATGATGTTCAAGAGTTCAGATTAGGCCCACCTTCCCTCAGTGCTTTGTGGCCAGGGAAGTACATAGCCTTGGTGCTGCCTGAGGCAAAAATTGAAAAGGCACCCCCCCCATGTCAAATTATGACCTAACCCCTTACCTCCAGCCAGAGGTGCAACTAGACCAGCATGCACTTTCTAGAATACCAGTGTCTTCTTATGCGGCACAAGGGTCTTTGGGCCCCCTCAGGCTCCTGGACCCGGTAGCGACTGCTACCTCTGCACCCCTATAGCTACACCCCTGACAGTAGACACTCTCACAGTTTGGTTCTCTGTTCCAGACCATGGAAGTACAACAACACCCCCTCTATGACATCCATGGAATACAGCATGTCTCATGTCTACCACAACAGTAGACATTCTCAGAGAGCAGTTCTCTGTTCCAGACCATGGAAAGTACAGCGAGCCCCCTCCATGACAGCTGCAGTACAGAGGGGGAAATAGCATCGCACAGAACTAGGAGCTGCATTAGACATCCTTATTGGTAGCTGACATCTAACAGCAGCCTATCTACTTTTTAATGTACCTCCAGTCCTGCAGCCTTCATTTATCAGCACTGGCGTAACTGGAGCACACCTCTAAGGCTGCTTTCACATCTGCTTTGGAGGCTTTATTCAGGACTGCATATAGGACTTTTTTCTCTGCTAAAAAAATGAACTCCCAAGACGGATCCGCACCGAAAGCAGGTGTGAAAGTTGCCTAAGGCTCACCATATTAATACTTATAATGGGATTAAGCTAACTCTTAAGCTTTGTCCATAAGTATGTCTTAAAGTGGTTATCCCATTACAAACCTTTATCAGCTATCCACAGGATAGGTGATAAATGCTTGATTAATGAGGCTTCGACTGCTGGGGGTCTAACCCTTGGGACCCCCACTAGACCAGGAGTCCCCTATCCCCAGAAGCATTTAAATGGAGTAGTGATCATGCATGTGCTTTGCCGATCCATTTAAAATGTATAAGACTGATAGAAATAGCCAAATACAGTGCTTGACTACTGTATCTCTGTCAGTCCCAATCACATTGATCAAACATTTATCAGCTATCCACAAAATGTTTATAGTGGGTTAACTTTTAAAATGGTTGTCCGGTATCAAAGCTGAACCTGGACATACCCATATTTTCACCCAGGCAGCCCTCCTGACAAGAGCATCAGAGCATTTCATGCTCCAATGCGCTCCCTTGCCCTGCGCTAGATAGCACAGGGCAAGGGCTCTTTTATTTACAATAACACACTGTCGGGCAGAAGCTTCTGCCCAGCAGTGTGCTCGGTCACGTCAGTGGCTCTGATGGGCCGGCTTTAGCGCTGCCCTAGCCGTTTTACAGGCTAGGACAGCGCTAAAGCCTGCCCATCAGTGCCAGTAACGTCACCGGGCTCACTGCTGGGCAAAAGCCTCCGCCTGGCAGCCCTAAGAAGAGCCCGGTACGTCACCGGATCTCCAGAAAATGCCTTTGCCCTGCGTGATTCAGCGCAGGGCAAAGGAGAGCATCAGAGCATGAACTGCTCCGATGCTCAAGTCAGGGGGGCTGCCTGGGTGAAAATGGGGATATGTCCGGGTTCAGTTCTGAACCCAGACAACCCCTTTAAGTCAGAAGAAATATATTATTAATACCATTTGAATAATATACATTGTTCCCCACATTTCAGACTATTTTCTAAGTCATTAAATCTAAATAACTTCTGGGATGCTCTGATTTCTTCCTGACCTAGTTATAATAGACATACCATTCATTGTTATGTAGTTCACATTATGTATATCTGTGATAAAAGCTAAAAGAGGAATTGAATTTCTCATTGTTTGTTCTTTGCTTTTTTCTTTATGCTTATCCTTGGTTACCCTGTTTTTAACAGTCATAGGCTAGTTTCACATTAGCGGCAGCCTTTTCCATGCTGGCGCTAGTGCACACGTGCCGCTGGAAGTCCGCTCCGGCCCCATTAAATATAATGGGGGCGGGCCAGAGGTCTGTCTGCAGCACGGTAAACATGCCGGAATAAAACAACGATATAGTGAATGGGGCCGGAGCGGACTTTAGACGGCACACGTGCACTAGTGGCAGCACGGATTAGGCAGGCTGTTCCCCCTGCCGGAACAGCCTGCCAGAGAAGGCTGCCGCTAATGTGAAAGTAGCCTTACTCTCAGCCTTTAGTACAATTGGTTTTGATGAATGTGCAGTGTAGTAGTCTGCACAAACTGTAATTCTTTCGAAAGGAGAAACTGCAGTTGAAGACACGACCACAAAACCTATTTATATAGGAAACGTACATTCTAATCTAAAAGATTAACACATAAGTTAAGATTAGCGTCAAGCAAATCGAAGCATCCAAAGTGGAATTGAATCCAAATCTGAATTTAGTCGCACTTTGTCGCACTTTGTGGTAACTAATAGTTTTTTTTTCTAAAATGGCTTCTGCACAGTGGCGTAACTACCAGGGAAGCAGGGGAAGCGGCTGCTTCGGGGCCCGGGCTGACAAGGGGCCCGGCCCCCGGCAGCGTGCCCTGTCTATCCCTGCAGAGCTAAACATATGGGGATCCCTCAGCTCTGCACCCCCATTTCCCAGTATACCAGACATAGGGGCTCTGCGCCCTGCAGCTCAGTGTAGATGCCAGATCCTTCTAAGCTACAGGACCTTTGATGATGTCATGACCATGTGACCGGTCATGTGGGTGGGAGGAGCCAGGCTGTGGACTGGTAGCGCCTTTATGATCCTCATCTGCTCCTGACTTTGGCTTGAACTGTTGAACATATGAGGTTAGCACCCTAGCACTTACAATTCCGGGTACTTAGGGGTTAATGCAGGGATAATGTGTATGGCATCATTCACACATTGCAGATTTAGTCAAATCTGCAAACAAGATGTACAGCGAGCTTGTAGCATAGCTGTGTGTGTCTGCCTACCCAGAGCAGCTGTGTGTGGGGTGCATGTAGCAGAGCTGAGGGTGCTTCATGTGTATAATGCAGCAAAGATAGGTGTATAGTGTGAATCCAGAACAGTAGTGTGTGTGGTGTATGTAGCAGAGCTGTGTGTGTCTGCCTACCCAGAGCAGCTGTGTGTGGGGTGCATGTAGCAGAGCTGAGGGTGCTTCATGTGTATAATGCAGCAAAGATAGGTGTATAGTGTGAATCCAGCACAGTAGTGTGTGTGGTGTGTGTAGCAGAGCTGTATGAGACAGAGGAATGTATAATGTGCACAGCGGAGCTGTGTATGTAAAATGTGCAACACAGTGATATATAATGTGGCACCCAGAGCTGTGTGTGTGTGTGCGCATGTAGCAGAGCTGTGTATGTAAAATGTGCAAAAACCCTGATGCTCTCAAAAAGAGCAAGCAATATAAAACATTGTAGTTTGATACCTTTTACCCCTTAAAGACCGGCCCCATTTTCATTTGTACATTAGCCATAACCTTTTTATTTTTCCATTCACAGTTATATGAGGGCTTATTTTGTGTGGGACAAGATGCATTTTTTAAATGCCGCCAATTAGTTTACCATGTCTTGTATCAGAAAGCAGGAAAAAAATATATTTGTGGGTTAAAAAAACAAAACAAAAAAAAAACACACACAATTCCGCCAAGATTTTTGAGGTTTTCACATCACAGCGTTCACTAAAAATGCCGTCTTTATTCATGCGGCTCAATACGATACTAAACTTGTATGGTTTTTATTTGGTTTAATTACTTTAAAAAATTACTTTTCTATATTTCGGTCTATGTGAGGGCTTGTTTTTGTTTAATGATCAGTAGTTTTCTGGGGGAAGGGGGGGGCCCATACAAAAATTTGCTGTGGGGCCCAGTCACTTCTAGTTACGCCCCTGCTTCTGCACATGTTACAAAGTAAAAGAAAGTAGCAAAATGGCCCATAATGCAGTGCAGCCAGCTAATCAGCAGACCCCCTGTGATGTCACAGCCCTATAAAAACCTCACCCGAGCAGTCTTCACAACTTCACTGTGAGCTGAGGTTAGGGAGAGACATGACAAGCACTTATGCTAGAGACAGTGTTGCAGAAAACAGTTTTAAAAAGAATATTGGATAGGCACAGTGCAGGGGTTCATAGGGAGAGTGTGTTTGCAACTGTAGGGAGAGTATAGGGAGAAAGTAGGGACAGTGCAGGTTGAGTGTAATTGCCATTTGCATCTTGTTGAACTGCTGCCACAATGCCAGTTAATTTGTTAGTGTATACATAGATTTACTGTGCCTCACTATTAAAGGGCGGTCTAATATATCACTTTGTGCATCTTGTTCAACTGCTGCCACAATCCCAGTTAATTTGTTAGTTTATACATAAAATTACTGTGCCTCAGTATTGTAGGGTGGTCGAATATATCGCTGTGTGTATCTTGTTCAACAGCTGCCACAATCCTAGTTAATCTGTTAGCTTATACATATAATTACTGTGCCTCAGTATTGTAGGGTGGTCGAATATATCGCTGTGTGTATCTTGTTGAACAGCTGCCACAATCCTAGTTAATCTGTTAGCTTATTCATATAATTACTGTGCCTCAGTATTGTAGGGTGGTCGAATATATCGCTGTGTGTATCTTGTTGAACTGCTGCCACAATCCTAGTTAATCTGTTAGCTTATACATAGATTTACTGTTCCTCCTTCTTAAAGGCAGTCAAATATATCGCTATCTGCATCTTGTTGAACTGCTGCCACAAACCCAGTTAATCTGTTAGTTTGTACATAGAATTTCTATGCCTCAATATTAAAGGGCAGTCTAATATATCACTGTGTACATCTCGTTTAACTGCTACCACATTCCCAGTTAATTAATTACTTTATACATAGAATTATTGTGCCTTGGTATTAAAGGGAGGTCTAATATATCGCCATGTGCATCTTGTTTAACTTCTGCCACAATCTTAGTTAATTTGTTAGTTTATACATAGAATTACAGTGTCTCAGTATTAAAGGGAGGTCTAATATATTGCCACATTTCAACTGCTGCAGCATTCATAGTTAAAGAGGTTCCCGGGCTTTTAATATTGATGAAAAATACCTATAGAAAATTGCCAGACTGCATACACTTAGACACTTTATTAAATGACATCTTTTAAATAATAAAAAAACAATGATGGCAAAATGGTGACATCACTGGAAAGGAGACACAATGGTAGTAATTCATGGCAGCTAAATACAACAACCATAATGAAGTGCAAGTGCTGTAAACAAATATAAATGCCAAAGTCAGTTACCCATGCTGTATCTGTACATGTTACATTCTGTACATATTACAAGAATATGCATGCCACTGGGCCCTGCTATCACACTGCTGTTTTGGGTTCTGCTACTACTGTGATCTGCCACCATTTTGTGCTGTATGCCACTGCTGCCGCCCCCCTTCCTCCCTCTGTCATGGGGCCACTATTGTCCATATTACTGCCGCTGCTGTTGGCCCCCATCCCCACTCTGTTATGGGGCCAATATTGTCAATATTTCCATGACATTTTCTATCTCTTTTGGACCCACTCCTGTTTTTGCCTTACAAATACTGATTAAATACTGATGCTAAATATTAAATACTGATGCAAAATACTGATAAACTACCGTGTGAAAGAGACCATTAAAGTCCTTCATGCAGGCCTTTTTTTTTCTTGTTAAAAAAACTGATTTCAGACGTAAATGGTCAAAATGGATGTAAATTGAGCATGAGGCCTCTTTCAGACGGTCAGTAATTTTCATAAGTATTTGATCAGTATTGACCAGTAAGGCAAAAACAACAGTGGCTCCAGAACAGATGCAAATATTTCTATTACATTTTATCTCTGTTTTGGACCTACTCCTGGTTTTGGCTTACGATTACTTATCAAATACTGACCGTCTGAAAGAGGCTTTATGGATGCTCAAAATACAGGCTTACTTTTTTTTTAGTTTTCTGTTCTGACGGATCAGAAGAACGGAAAAATAAACAGTGATGTGAACACAGCCTTACTGCCACTGATGCTGCCCCCTTCCGCACTCTGTTATGGTGCCACTATTGTCCTTTCTGTGTCCATTCCATTTTTCTTTTGTGGACCGTATGCCAAACCATTCATTTAAAAAAAAAAACTGAAGTTACTACGTGTGCATTCCTTGTCCGTATGTCTGTTTCGCAAAAAAATAGAACATGTCCTATTGTTGTCCGCATAACGGACAAGGATAAGACTGTTCTATTAGGGTCCAGCTCTTCTGTTCCACAAAATACGGAATGCACACGGACGTCATCTGTATTTTTTGCTGATCCGTTTTTTGTGTAGCGCAAAATACATACGGTCATGTGCATGAGCCCTTACTGCCACTGCTGCTGCAACCATCCCCTCCCTGTCTTGGGGCCACTACTGTCACTAGTACTGCCACTACTGCTGCCACCTTCCCCTTTTTGTCATGGGACTGCTATTGTCACAGGTACAGCCATTGCTTTCACCCTCCCCACTCTATCATGGGGCCACTATTGGCACTGTTTCTGCCACTGCTGCAGCCATTCTCCCCACTCTATCATGGGGCCACTACTTTAATCTTGGAGCACTGCACGGATAAAGAGGTTATCCAATAGTGCAAATACACCGCACAATGCCCGGACCGATCCTATAGACGATACTCACCTGTTCCCCAGCATCCGCGTCCCTTCAAATCCCTGCATGGCTACGGGTGTATCTGTCTGTCCCTCAGATCAAAAAGGTGATGAGGGGGAGCAGCCAATAGCAGGCCGTAATGGCGACAAGGCTCCCTATCGTCACTTTGTATTGGCTGCACCTCCCTGTGGCCAAATCCGGAGGGACGCGGGTGCTTGGCACCGGGTAAATATCGTCTCTATGCGGGGTCTGGGCATTAGGGAGGGGGGAGTATTTGTACTTTTGGATAACCCCTTTAAGCCCACAATGATAAATTATACCTGATGGTAACAATGACCTTTAATACTGATGCACAGTAAATCTACAGCTAACTGAAGGTATTAAAAAGCATGTGCTTGGACTGCCACAACATGCATTAAAAGAACGTGTTTTTTCTCCACTACTTTTTTCCGCTGCCTCCATTTCCTCTTGTTCCAAAAAGGAACCATTTGGACACAGCTCCTGCAGGGGCATGCATGGGTTTTTGGCTTTACTGAAGGGTCCTGTATGTTTTTCTTTTTTTTTAACAGAAGTAATTAGCTATGAATCTTGGTGCACTGCGCAGTTATGTAGACAGCGATAAATTACACCTGTAATACTGACAGCACAGCACCTACAGAATGGATTAACTATGAGTGTGGGTGCACTACAACGTAATGCACATAGCGATACACTCTCCCTGCAATCTCTCTGATGTTAAACTTCAAGCCTTCACACTGAGAGTGGCCTGGATATACAGTGGATATAAAAAGTATACAAACCCATGTTAAAATGTCAGGTTTATGTGCTGTAAGAAAATGAGACAAAGATAAAAAATTTCAGAACTTTTTCCACCTTTGATGTGACATATAAACTGTACCACTCAATTGAAAAACAAACTGAAATCTTTTAGGTAAAGGGAAGAAAACAAAAAAAATGAAAATAATATGGTTGCATAAGTGTGCACACCCTCTTATAACTGGGGATGTAGCTGTGTTCAGAATTAAGCAATCACATTCACAATCATGTTAAATAGGAGTCAGTATACACCTGCCATCACTTAAAGTGCCTCTGATTAACCCCAAATAAAGTTCAGCTGCTCTAGTTGGTCTTTCCTGAAATTTTCTTAGTCACATCCCACAGCAAAAGCCATGGTCCACAGAGAGCTTCCAAAGCATCAGAGGGATCTCATTGTTAAAAGGTATCAGTCAGGAGAAGGGTACAAAAGAATTTCCAAGGCATTAGATATACCATGGAACACAGTGAAGACAGTCATCATCAAGTGGAGAAAATATGACACAACAGTGACATTACCAAGAACTGGACGTCCCTCCAAAATTGATTTTAAAAAAAAGGGGGAGAAAACTTGTCTGGGAGGCTACCAAGAGGCCTACAGCAACATTAAAGGAGCTGAAAAACAAAACAACACTGCACATCACCAAAAGAACACCATACCTACAGTGAAGCATGGTGGTGGCAGCATGATGCCAAGGGGCTGTTTTTCTTCAGCTGGAACTGGGGCCTTAGTTAAGCTAGAGGGAATTATTAACAGTTCCAAATACCAGTCAATATTGGCACAAAACCTTCAGGCTTCTGCTAGAAAGCTGAACATGAAGAGGAACTTCATCTTTCAGCATGACAACGACCCAAAGCATACATCCAAATCAACAAAGGAATGGCTTCACCAGAAGAAGATTAAAGTTTTGGAATGGCCCAGCCAGAGCCCAGACCTGAATCTGATTGAAAATCTGTGGGGGGATCTGAAGAGGGCTGTGCACAGGAGATGCCCTCGCAATCTGACAGATTTGGAGTGTTTTTTGCAAAGAAGAGTGGGCAAATCTTGCCAAGTCAGAATGTACCATGCTGATAGACCCAAAAAGAGTGCTGTAATACAATCAAAAGGTGCTTCAACAAAGTATTAGTTTAAGGGTCTGCACACTTATGCAATCATATTATTTTATTTTTATATTTTTTCTTTCCTCTACCTAAAAGATTTCAGTTTGTTTTTGAGCTGTACAGTTTATAGGTCACATTAAAGGTGGAAAAAGTTCTGAAATTATTTATTTTTGTCAAATTTTTTTACATCACAGAAACCTGACATTTTAACAGGGGTGTGTAGACTTTTTATACCCCAAGTACCTGATGCATCTCAATTTGTGATTCATTCATAAAGAATCATATTTCTTGTCGAAGTTCGGCGAATGGGCCTTTCCTTTTTTTTCTGTATGGTTTTAACATCTATAGGGTCATTTATCAAACTGGTGTAAAGTACTATAGAACTGGCCTAGTTGCCCATAGCAACCAATAAGATTCTGCCTTTCATTTTTCACAGCTCCTTTGGAAAATGAAAGGTGGAATCTAATTGGTTGCTATGGGCAACTAAGCCAGTTCTACTTTACACTAGTTTGATAAAAGACCCAAATAGTTTTAACAGCTATCAATAAAAGGTGTTTGGATAGTTGCTTGATTAATTCATATAGTTTACACCCCCATTTTTCACAATTGCTTGTTTTGGTTAAAGTAGCACTTCTATGTGTTTTATTAAAAGTTAGTATAAGTTAGTATTGAAATCCTAGACTAAATATATAAACTTCTGCGACAACTCAGGCAATTGTCAGCGGGGTTCCCCATCAGCCCTTGATGTCATTGCAGTATTTTACAGGGGCTAGAGAATCCTTTTTAAAAAGATTTACTGTAGCTGCAGTTCTCGAAGAAAACATATGCAGTGTAACACATCTTATTATCATTAAACTTAGGCCTCATGCACACAGAGCTGCGGTGCAGAACGGAGGCACGGAACCCCACTGAAGTACTACGGAGTGATTCCGTGGTGTTTTTATCCGTGCCTCCACACCGCAAAATAATAGAGCATGTTCTATTTTTTTGCGGTGCGGACGGATCACGGACCCTTTCAACTTGAATGGGTTTCGATCCGTTCCAGCCGGCACATGGACGTTGCCCGTGCATTGGGAACCGCAAACTGCGGTCCCCAATGTGCGGAACAGCCGCACAACGGCCGTATGCATGAGGTCTTAGTACCAGATGACGCGCTGAGCCCTGCTACATCTCATGGATGACTTGTTATATACAGTTAGTGCCACAAATCAGATGACTTTTCAGATAATAAATAGCATCCCCATTGAAACCAGCTCATCCATTCTGTTACTACACAGCTTACTTTTACAATATCACACTTGGTAAATAGCAAATTGCATGTTCAGCTCCGTTACTGAATACATTGAAATATAAATGTTTGAGCAGTTGTAGTCTGTGATATGTGTTATGTTGGTGCTTTCAATGTTTTTATACAAGTTTGGGGACGTGCTTTGAATTTATTTCTTGTACGCATCTGTAGTCTTTCAAATGTCATTTCATCTTCAATTATCATTTATGTAACAAAAAGAAAATGCCATCTCTGATTATTCTATAATAAGGCGATAACAATATCATCCGTGTTTTATAGCTTCATCATCCCTCCCAAGGGTTCCGCTTTGGCACAGTAAAAGAGAGCAGTGCTGAAGACTATGTAAAGAAGAGCTTTCCAGAGATGCATGAATACATGAGAAGATACAACACCCCATCCACATCTGAAGGAGTCACATTTCTGAAGTAATTGACATCTCTTTTATTTTACTGCTTCTTGCTCTCTGTAGGCTTATTGTGGTTTTCTCTCTTTTAAAGCCTTGCAATTACTTTACACCTGTTTAGTGCAAGCTACAACACATCTGAGGGATACGGGGGGAGAATTTTAAAAACTGGTCTAAAGGAGTTGCCCGTAGCAAGCAATCGGATTCCACCTTTGATTTTTCACAGCTCCTTTGGAAAATGAAAGGTGGAATCTGATTGGTTGCTAAGGGGAACTAAGCCAGATCTACTTTACACCAATTTGATAAATCTCCACCATAATGATTAAGAAAAGAATAAGTCATCCTAGCAGTGTCCTTATAATGGAGGTTTGGGTATTGAATTTGCAGAACAGCAACAGGCTTGTCCTATCGAGTGGCCGGAGGTGTAGCATGAAGCTCCTTTGTGCATTTCACTTTTTTTCTTGGTGGAGTAGCCTTTGGCCTCTTTTATGTATTAAGAATGACTGAACCCTCACCACTCTCTTAGACTACGTGTCTGCAAGTGGCTGCAAGGGAAAGTCTTTTTTCCAGTGAGTTTGGTTAAAGCAGCCAATCACTCGGTCAAGCTTGGCTCTACAAGTTTCCTGCCCATTCCTCAATTTTTTTTTCTAGCCTCTGTGAATATAAAATGTTAAAGGAGTTTGTCACCTTTTGGAAGTTCTTTGGCAAACCCCATTTCTGGCCAGACTTTGCTCCCCGATGCTAGGTCCTAGCTCATGTCATTTGGTCACATGACGCAGGGGTGTGTGGGCAGGACACCACTAATGTCAGTCATTGGCTGCAGTGGCGTCAAAGTGGATATTCACAATGTGGAACCAGCATTGGGGAGCAGGTAAGTATCCTTAGGAAGAAGGTTCGTAAAAAAAAAAAACACCAAAAGATGACCAACCTCTACGCTGCTTCATGTGCTCACACTTTGTAATATGCCTTTAGATTCATAAAGGACACTTATAAAAGGTGCTTTTCCATGTTGTAAAGTAATGTCATATTGCTAGGATGTGAACCGGAGCCCTTCATTCTGATAAGAGCATAAGAGCATGGAGCACAGCTAATATACATAGCAGGTTTTCTCTTTTTTTATTGGCCATTTTATTGGACTATATACATTATGTTATGGTAGTTCTCAATGACTAGACAGAACCTCAGATTGAACGAGGAAAGTCATGAGGTCTTTAGTATCGTGGCAGTATTATGTGCAGGGATGATAAACACATAGTTATTCAATGATGACTGGGAAAATAGAGGTGAGAGATGGTGACTTGCTGGAACACCTAAGCTTTCTAGACTCCTTTGAGCTTGACATTGACATTGACATCTGTTTATTTTTATATGGACTATGGACACCTTTAACACTGAAAAAATATTTATATATGTTTCCAGTTACCTTAAGTAAAAAATAATAAAAAAACACAACATTTTAGACTGCACTCTTTATTCAGTTTTAGAACCACTGAGAAATTCAGTTTGCTGCATGCTAATAACTTAACATCTCTCATGAGTGTATTTCCATCCCAGTAGTACATACTGCATATAAATGTTAGTGTATCCAGGATGCGTCTGCTTCACTAGCTGCCATGTATCAGCACAGCTTTATTCCTAGACTGATTTCTCCATCTGTAGCTCATGAATGGTCACCTTTTTACTGATGCTGAGGATTGTGTAATTCCTCTACTACTTGTGCAGAGTCGGCCAAGGGTGTGTAAGGGTGTAAGGAGCAATCCATGAAAGCTGTAGATGGGTGTAGTCAGCAAATCTCACAGTGGGCACACGAAGAATTGGAATGTGGCCCAGCCAAGCCTAGCAGGAGATGAGCCGCTGCATCAATTGCAATTGCCAGGCACTGAGGTCACACAGAAGAGTATCCATACTGTGGGTTGTCCTGCCAACAGTGTGAGCAGAATCAAAGTGCTGTGCTTTACCCTTCCCTCCTTCCCACCTAAGTGCAGTACCTCAGGTCTGCTTAATAAGAACAAGTAAGTCATTTGGATGAATTAAATTCACTGTTAAGTCCTGCATCCGCCTCTTCTTTTCTCAACTCATCTAAAAACCAGGCGCAGGTGCTCTTTAACTGTACACTTGTACATAGTCTATTTGATTGTTCCCCTGCAAACAGCATTGTGTATGTGTCCCCTATCTATAGCCTGTCTTAGCTGTCCTCCTTGGATGCTTTATTCCTTCTTTAGACTCTGATCTGCCATGTGCAACTTCATTCCCGCCCAGCAGTTATCTATAAGGCCTCGTACACATTTCCGTGTCAGTGACACATCCGTAAAAAAAAGGACATGTTTCATCCACAAAGTTGTCCATGAAGGATCCGTGGTTGGTCCATGTGTCAGTTTTCTACTATCCGTATGTTATCTGTAATTCAGTGACGTTGCTCAGCTGAAAATTAATTTTCAAAGAATCTCCTATCAGTGTTCAGTGAAAAATGGCCGCACCACAGACACCAGCCGTGGTATGTTCGTGATTTTAACAGACCCATAGACTTCTATGGGGGTGCTTGGTCCACATAACGGATTAAAGTAGTGCATGTGTCCGTGATTTTATATATAAAATACTGAAATGTGAACAGACACAGCACACGTCAGTGAATAACGGAAATGTGTATGAGGCCTAAGGGCTCATGCACACGACCGTTGCCTGGCCGTGACCGTATTGTGGCCCGCAAACAGGAGCTGCAGTGCGGAACGGAGGCACGGAACCCCACTGAAGTACTACGGAGTGCTTCCGTGGTGTTTCTGTCTGTGCCTCCGCACCGCAAAAAAATAGAACATGTTCTATTTTTTTGCATTGCGGACGGATCACGGACCCATTCAAGTTGAATGGGTCTCGATCCGTCCCGGCCATCGCAAGGACGTTCCCCGTGCATTGGGGCCCGCACAACGGCCGTGTGCATGAGGCCTAACACTGAGAGAAGGGAAGAGCAGAGTGAGCAATCGGAAACAGGAGCAGTGTTGTGAGAGATTCATGTCAGATACACCAAAGGCTAAAAGAAGAACTTGCATGCACTCTGCAAAGTGGTAGGATATTTTTAATAAACCCTATTTCTGCATTTGCTTATTTTTACATTTAGGAAGCAAATGAACAGTAAAAACATCAGTGAAGAAGTCCGTAGCAGCGCATAATGCAAAACTAGCTGGTTAGAATGAATGGTCATATTACTGTTTGCACATAGCACCAGCACTTCCACAGGAGCTACTGTAAATGACATTTTATACTGTTGTCTTGTGCTATACACAGGAATGACCCTGAAACATTAGATGCTTTTATCATGGACAAAGCACTTTTGGACTATGAAGTGTCTATTGATGCTGAATGCAAGCTGCTGACAGTGGGCAAGCCATTTGCAATTGAAGGTATAAATTATCAAATTATATATACATTTTTTTCCCTTACAAATGTTGCATGTTTATAAACTGTGTTGTACAACATTCTGTTCTTTTTGGACAGGACTTTTTATATTAAATGTTAATGTGTTATATTATTATATATTCCGCAACACATTCTCTTCAGTGTCCTTGCTGTATTATTATTGGATCGATTGGATTGAGTCTGCTGCTAAGAATAAGAATTCTGACACTGAAAATATACGGTAAAATTCCATTAACCTGCCTTTAATTGGATTATTAGTCTGCTCCTTTTCAAATTTCCTATTGCACGATACTCTAGAGTGGTTCCTTTTGGTTAACCTTTTGATGCCAAGTACCCCCTGGTGACAAGAAGTTTGAATCAAGAACCCACAAGGAAGCAACAGTGATAAATGTAAACAATAGAAGGCTACTCTCACACTGCTGTCATAGACTCTGTTCTTGGCCTATGACTATGTCATCACTTCCTTTAGATTTGACAGAAAGAATAGCGCAGCATGCAGCACTAGTCTTCCTGTCAAAATGATAGACATTACATTAAGACCCATGATGGATGACTATTACTTTTTAAATTAATATAGATATTATGGTTCCGCGCGATAATATCCCACACTCTTCAACACCATAGACAGAAATAACCGTTCATACATAGTATTGTCTAGTATAGTATATGTATAGTATAGTATATTGTGTATATATAATGGAAGAAAATACAAAACAGCGACTCTACCTATCAACCGAATGGATCAGGGTGCACACCTCTCGGTCCACCCAGACCGTATGAACAAAATAGAAAAAGCAATAGATAATGAGGGGCACTCCACGTTTGGGAAAAGAAAGCAGCAAGTGTTCAGTGGATATGTCAATAATACATATTTATTACATATTAATTATTGGGAGCCAATACATAAAACAGTAAAAACCATCCATAAAATAAAACCATATAAACAATAAATAAGGACCTCAAATAATCGCCAGAAAATCGTGAATACTCATAAGCATATGTTTCATAAAAATCGTATTCTCGAATATATTGCAATTCCCACAGTGTTCCTTTGAGCGATTCTATTTGTAAATAATCGCAGGAGATACTTTATGAACTTGGAATGACAGTTCCTATCTCCAGCCTAATGGAAGGCTCTAAATGATTCACATGGAAGATCTTAGTATGTAAGGTAGTATCACACCACACACTGTCCAGATTCGATCCTCTAGCTTATTCGGATAATCCGATATATTAATGGAGGGAGATCTCTTACCATGTATCATGTATCGTCACCAGCTCGATATTTCAATCAGATCAAAAATTCTGCCGATCTTACCCTACAAGGCGTCCCACGTGGTATGGAGTCTAAAACGTGACGTCTCACGTGACTCCTCGGCTTGGCAGCTGTAGAGTATCGGACCCTTCTCACGATCCTGCCTCTAATTCGAGACAATGGCAATAGTCCATACGAGAGAATCCACAGGACTGTATCCTTCTTCTGTCGATAAATCCTGGTTATTGGGGAACGGTTCACTGTCCCAGCAGACCCAGATGCGTTTCAGGGTATACACCCTGAGGAAAGGGTGTATAGCTGCAGAACCGCACACAACTGCCGCACAATACAAATACACTACAATATACTTTCTAACATAGAAAGTATATTATAACATTGTACAAGGAAGGCAATCCATTAGAATATACAGTACAGACCAAATGTTTGGACACACCTTCTCATTTAAAGAGTTTTCTTTTATTTTCATGACTATGAAAATTGTAGATTCACACTGAAGGCATCAAAACTATGAATTAACACATGTGGAATTATATACATAACAAAAAAGTGTGAAACAACTGAAAATATGTCATATTCTAGGTTCTTCAAAGTAGCCACCTTTTGCTTTGATTACTGCTTTGCACACTCTTGGCATTCTCTTGATGAGCTTCAAGAGGTAGTCACCTGAAATGGTTTTCACTTCACAGGTGTGCCCTGTCAAGTTTAATAAGTGGGATTTCTTGCCTTATAAATGGGGTTGGGACCATCAGTTGCATTGTGGAGAAGTCAGGTGGATACACAGCTGATAGTCCTACTGAATAGACTGTTAGAATTTGTATTATGGCAAGAAAAAAGTAGCTAAGTAAAGAAAAACAAGTGGCCATCATTACTTTAAGAAATGAAGGTCAGTCAGTCCGAAAAATTGGGAAAACTTTGAAAGTGTCCCCAAGTGCAGTCACAAAAACCATCAAGCGCTACAAAGAAACTGGCTCACATGCGGACCGCCCCAGGAAAGGAAGACCAAGAGTCACCTCTGCTGCGGAGGATAAGTTCATCCGAGTCACCAGCCTCAGAAATCGCAGGTTAACAGCAGTTCAGATTAGAGACCAGGTCAATGCCACACAGAGTTCTAGCAGCAGACACATCTCTAGAACAACTGTTAAGAGGAGACTGTGTGAATCAGGCCTTCATGGTAGAATATCTGCTAGGAAACCACTGCTAAGGACAGGCAACAAGCAGAAGAGACTTGTTTGGGCTAAAGAACACAAGGAATGGACATTAGACCAGTGGAAATCTGTGCTTTGGTTTGATGAGTCCAAATTTGAGATCTTTGGTTCCAACCACCGTGTCTTTGTGCGACGCAGAAAAGGTGAACGGATGGACTCTACATGCCTGGTTCCCACCGTGAAGCATGGAGGAGGAGGTGTGATGGTGTGGGGGTGCTTTGCTGGTGACACTGTTGGGGATTTATTCAAAATTGAAGGCATACTGAACCAGTATCACAGGAGAGTGATGGGGTGCTGCGCCAGGTGACCTGGCCTCCACAGTCACCGGACCTGAACCCAATCGAGATGGTTTGGGGTGAGTTGGACCGCAGAGTGAAGGCAAAAGGGCCAACAAGTGCTAAGCATCTCTGGGAACTCCTTCAAGACTGTTGGAAGACCATTTCAGGTGACTACCTCTTGAAGCTCATCAAGAGAATGCCAAGAGTGTGCAAAGCAGTAATCAAAGCAAAAGGTGGCTACTTTGAAGAACCTAGAATATGACATATTTTCAGTTGTTTCACACTTTTTTGTTATGTATATAATTCCACATGTGTTAATTCATAGTTTTGATGCCTTCAGTGTGAATCTACAATTTTCATAGTCATGAAAATAAAGAAAACTCTTAGAATGAGAAGGCGTGTCCAAACTTTTGGTCTGTACTGTACATAAAGATAAAATGTAACCTTTAATAATGTTACTATGAGGGTCCATTCACACCTCCGCAAATGTTTTGTGGATCCGCAAAACACAGACATCGGCAATGTGCATTCCGCAATTTGTGGACCGCACATCGCGGCACTATAAAAGAAAATGCTTAATCTTGTCTGAAATTGCGGACAAGAATAGGACATGTTCTATTTTTTTGCAGAAACAGAAGTACGGATGCGTAACTGTGAATCCGCAAATGCGGATGCGGACAGCACATTCCGGCCCCATTGAAAATGAATGGGTCTGCACCTGTTCCGCAAAATTGCGGAACGGATGCGGACCCATTTTGCGTACATGTGAATAGAAAAGATATCCCTCAAAATGAAAATAAATAAAATTATTAAAGTTAAGCAAAAAAAGCATAGATGTGGTAGGCAATAACAAGTGCTTGGCGGCACTAGGTGCTTGGCGGCACCAAATCAGAAACCATATGTCCTACCACAATCCGGGGGGTTCCAGTGCACATCCATGAATAACGGAGGGAAAGCAAAAACCATCTATTCCTGGGTTAGATGATGATGTGGTATTGAAGGACAGGGTGGGCAAAGAACTGTCCCTGATATTGCCCTTCAGGGGAGTGCTATTCTGGCCCTGATAGCCTAACCACAGACCACTCGCCCTGATAAGAGCGACCCTGTCCTGAACCTTACCCTATATGAAAATGGCCCTAGTAAGCCCCTAGGTCTCTGACTACCAGGTGATCACTATATAGATCTATGTGTTTTTGACTCATAATAAAAGTATATTATAGGTATATTGCACCCCTCTGTGTATCACACCTATCGATAGCACACCTATACCAGTGCTTAAAAGGACTAAGGACTTTTGTGGCCTTATTAGCTAGCGTTTGGTGTCCCTAACAGCCTGTCCCTGCTCCACACAGCAACCTCTCCCTACACTGGCAAAACACTGAATGTAAAATGGCGGCCAGATCGGGTTTATTTATAAGGTAGGGGGTGTGTCCATGCGCTGAAACGTCTCAATTGGCTGTCCTGTACCACCTGATGGATGTATCATGGGTCAAAATTCTTTACAATGTAAAAGAATATGGCAGACGCGAATATCTCCATATGTTTGCATGTTCGGCGAATCTCGAACACGCAAAGTTCGCCGCAAAACGACCATCGGGCGAACCGCAAGGCCATCTCTAGTCGTCATAGTTTATAATTTACTTACGGGCGAAGGTCTATTAATTGGCGCAGGAACATAAGTTGTTCCTTGAAGAGATAAGACACTTGATAAAGTGGAGCGAAACGCGTGTCGGGGTGCGCTCCCTAGAGGTCCAAGGTCTCTTCCCCTACCACACTCCATCAGGTATTGATCTGGTATTTGTTGTTATTAGGCTATATATGGGTCACATTATGCAATTGGTCTTCTATGCTATTATCCCTGTCACCCTTCTTTGGCCTTTGTAACTTATGTGGTTTTTAACTGCACCATTTTTTACCTGTATTATTTGTAATACACTCCCTCCTGCACCATTTTTTACCTGTATTATTTGTAATACACTCCCTCCTCTGGTCTTTTCATGCAAGTTGCTGTCAAGCCATAATGAGCATTTCTAAGGGGGGATTGTTATCTTGTGTACCTACTGGGGAGCAGCAGATTCGCAGCGTTAACTGCATTGCTGCTATTTATCATTCATACATTTAACTATTTATTTATATGTTGTCTTTTATGATGTCATCTAATAAAATCTATTATTATAATATATCAGTGTTTTTGGTCTTTTTATGATACCACAGCAGTAGTTGCTATGGAACGTATTGTATGCCAGATAGGCTGCAATGGTAATTCAAGAGATCTAATGATCACATGTTCAAGTCCTCTAAGAGGACTTAAAGGGGTTGTCTCACTTCAGCAAATGGCATTTGTCATGTAGAGAAAGTTAATACAAGCCACTTAGGCCTCATGCACACGACAGTGAGAAAAAACATCAGTTAAAAACACACACACAGTCAGTTTTTCATGGCAATTTTGCATCAGTGTGTGCATCCATTTTCTGTCCGTGTGTCCGTTTTAAATGTCCATTTTTCATCAGTTTTTCATGTCAGTTAAAAACTGACATGAAAAATTTATGAATTTGACCCACCCTTTTGAGAACACCCACAGGACGGTAGGCACCCAGCTAAAATAATGTCCCCCATACAGTGTATATAATATTTTATAGTGTCCCCAGCTTTTATAATGCCCCCAGCTAAATAAATGTCCCCCACAGTGTATATGATTTTTTTTAACAGCCCCTACCTTTAATAATGCCCCCAATGTAGGGCCCCATCTTAAATAATGTCTCCCATAGTGTTTTTTTTTTTTTTTTAGGGCCCCCAGCTTTATAATGTCCCCCATGGTTTATATAATGCCCCCATAGTGTCCTGCAGCCCCCCCCCAAAAAAAAACAACAAACAAAACTCCCCTTTTTCCACTTGCTCGCGGTGCAGCAGTCTCTTCTCCCTTCACAGAACGGGACCTGGCGAAGGTGCGCGATGACGTCACTGCGCGCTCCCACGTGGTTACGTCACCATGCAGATCGCAGGTCCTTCAGCAGGTCCTGCTCAATGAAGAGAGAAGAGACTGCCGCATTGCGAGCAAGCTAATGACGTGATTTTTTTATTTAACCCCCTAAATGGCCTGTGTACCCATTTTTAATGGCCGTTAGACGGGTGCACTCCTGTCAATCGCCCTAATCGCCCTTAAAAAACTGTACTATTGATTTCAATGGGGTCCGTCTGGCTGTGAAAATGGCCAAAAATAGGACATGTCCTAATTTTGGACTGCTGCTATTCACTGGCCATAAAAAGAACGGCCATGTGAATAGCCCCATAGACTTTCACTGGTGTGCATGTAGCCTTACTAATGTATAGTTATTATTCATATTGCTTCCATTTCTAGCTACACTCATTTTTTATGGTTACGACCACCATTCTTTTTAGTGTTGGTGGCCGTGCTTACACACTATACGAAAAAACGGTGGCCTTTGTGCACTCCTATGGTTCCGACCACCAGAGAGGCTGGTACTTTTTCCTATAGTATGAAAGCATGGCAACAGGTGCTGGATTGCAGGGTGGTTGTAACCATGGAATTGGGCAGTGTATAATGTGATGGAAAAATGAATCAAGCCAGCAAAGGAAGCAATATGGAAGCCAGCAATGGAAGCAATATATTACAATACATTAGTAAGTGCCTTGTATTATCTTTCTTTACATGATAAATGTCACTTGCCGAAGTTACACAACCCCTTTAATATAAGTATAAAAAATCTAATTACTCTCTTTACCGATAATAGTAAAAAATAAACAACGAGAAAATAAGGATAATTTGCACAGCCACATCCCATAATGACCATACTATTAAAATATAAATTAATTTATCCAGTATGGTGAACGCCATAACAAAACAAAAATAATTGGCTGATATGCCTTTTTTGTCATTTCACATCCCCAAAAAATGAATGTACACTCGAAAATGGTATCACTGAAAGCTACAGATTTCCCTAAAAAAATGAGCCCTCATAAAGCTCCATAGATAAATATAAAAAAGTAATTGTGGGATGCAGAATAAGCAATAATTTGGCAAAGTCAGCAAAACAAAAAAATTTTTTTTCAGAGTTTTAAAAAAATATATAAAATGAAAAAAAAAAACACTAGATACCAGTAAATATGGTACTGCTGTAATCGTACTTACCCAAAGAATGAAGGGAACATGTCAGTTTTACCAACCCTTTTATTCCCATAAAGTATGCACCTCTCGCAATGAAAATTTAGAATGCTTTTAAAAATATTCAATTTTTTGCCAGTATTTTTATTTTCTAGGACATTATCCCACTTAGTTTGGCTAATGGCCTCAATAAGTTGATCAAATTTTGCTTTTACAAAGGTCAGCATTTTTATGCCTCCCCAACAAAATATCCTTTTGAATGACAATTGGAAGGTTATTATTTTATGATAACTGTTTTCCATGTGTCCCACAACCTGCACATCTGTTGTTCTGTCATGTCTGTTGGTTAATACCAAGCCTAGTATGGCGGGCCCTCTAAACGGGTCCTGAACTTTGGTTATTGCCAAGAACCTGTTTCCTGTTTGAGATTTATAGCTTTCAGTTTCCCAGTCTATATCTGGGTAGTTGAAGTCCCCTATAATATTGACCTCATTATGATTTGCCGCCTCGCCTATCTCGCCTAACAAACTCCTATCAGTATTTTATTATTGTTTTTGCCTTCATGTATTTCTATCCACAGTAAACACACATGTTCATGTCCCTCACTTATATCTTCTCAGACTGTGGGCTTTAGACAGGACTTTACTGTTTTGACGATCCTTTCTAAACAGACTATAACCCTGAACTTTAACCGCCCAGTCATAGCTATCATCCAACCATGTCTAGGTCATAGTCCTCCTCACACTTCACTAATTGCAGTTTACCTGTTTTATTAGTTAGGTTTCTGGCATTAGTATACATACAATTGAGAGGTTTTTGTATATTTTTTTTACTCTACACCTTTTCTTTCGAACTGTTCTAGTCCCTCCCTCCATTACACATAGTATGGAATGTAATATAGGGGAAGATTTATCAAACTGATGTAAAGTAGAACTGGCTTATTGCCCATAGAAACCAATCAGATTCCACCTTTCATTTTCCAGAGGAGTGGTGAAAAATGAAAGGTGGAATCTGATTGGTTGCTATGGACAACTAAGCCAGTTCTACTTTACACCAGTTTGATAAATCTCCCCCATAGTCTTTTACATTAGTAAATGGAGTAATGTATTTTGTCCAGCATTTTTCTATGTGAAATGCAGTCAATGTTGCATTTCAATAAATGTATTATTCACATGCAATAATTTATCATCACTTGTTCATGCACAATGTAATAATTTGGAAGCTTTAAGTTGGGAATGATAATAAAGTGAGGCGATAGACCATTTGCAAGGTGAATGAACACCTTTTTATCAAAATACTTGTGTTCCTGAGTTAGAAAATTAGCTGGGATAATTTGCACATTCAATTTTGAAACTAATTTATTACCAGCCATTAAGTTTACACTTATTTTCTTGACAGCAATACATTTTTGATTTATTTTTATGGTTGTTATATCGTGCTCTAAGCTCAGTCTACTTAACCAATTAAACTAGCAAAACAGAAATGCTTATAAATCACAAAATATTGAAATACATTTATTAAAATGTTGTTTTGTCAGCAATGCATTTTCGCAGCACAGTTATGCGATTTGTTGTCAGTTTTTACATCCTAATTAGGGTGATTTCACATCACCGTTATGGATTACGTTATTGTTTTCCATTATAACATGGTTATAACAGAAAATAACGGATTTCATAAGAAGGAAGTAAAAACGGAAGCCTTTAAGCCAGAAGCCTGTTGACAGGACCTTTTTTTCCGTTCTGCATAACGGAAACCAGATGGATCTGTTATGATTACCTATAGACTTCTATTATGACAGAAAGCAAAACAAAATGCCTTTTAAAAGCTTCCGTTTTGCATTCTGTCATAATAGAAGTCTATGGGCAGCATAGCAGATCCATCCTAGTTTCTGTTATGCAGGACTGAACTCCATGATGGATCCATTATGCTGCCGATAGACTTATATTATGAAGGATAAAAACGGAATGCCTCTTAATGGGTTGCGTTTTGACTTCCGTCTTATGGATTTCTTTATAACGGAATCCATAACAGTGATGTGAACTCACCCTTATACAGTGGATATAAAAAGTCTACACACCTCTGTTAAAATGTCAGGTTTATGTACTGTAAAAAAAATTAGACAAAGATAAATAATTTCAGAACTTTTTCCACCTTTAATGTGAACTATAAACTGTACCACTCAATTGAAAAACAAACTAAAATCTTTTAGGTGGAGGGAAGAAAACAAACAAAAAAAATAATAATAATGTGGTTGCATAAGTGTGCACACCCTCTTATAACTGAGGATGTAGCTGTGTTCAGAATTAAGCAATCACATTCAAAATCATGTTAAATAGGAGTCATCATACACCTGCCATCATTTAAAATGCCACTGATTAACCCCAAATAAAGTTCAGCTGCTCTAGTTGGTCTTTCCTGAAATTTTCTTAGTCGCATCCTACAGCAAAAGCCATGGTCCACAGAGAGCTTCCAAAGCATCAGAGGGATCTCATTGTTAAAAGGCATCAGTCAGGAGAAGAGTACAAAAGAATTTCCAAGGCATTAGATATACCATGGAACACAGTGAAGACAGTCATCATCAAGTGGAGAAAATATGGCACAGCAGTGACATTACCAAGAACTGGACGTCCCTCCAAAATTGATGAAAAGAGGAGAAGAAAACTGGTCTGGGAGGCGACCAAGAGGCCTACAGCAACATTAAAGGAGCTGCAGGAATATCTGGCAAGTACTGGCTGTGTGGTACATGTGACAACAATCTCCTGTACTCTTCATTTGTCTGGGCTATGGGGTAGAGTCAGGGCCGGCGTCATAACCCGGCATCCCCGGGCAAGTGCCGGGGCCCAATGCTCCTGGGGGGGGCCCACTGAGCTGCTATGAGCACTTCCATCAATACAGATGGGAGCTCTCACTGCTGTCATTTCCCTTACGCAGTACCCCTTTGGTGGGGCCCTCTGAGCTGCAGAGACTCAGACACGCCCCCTGAGCTGCAGAGACTCAGACACGCCCCCTCTACACAGGACACACGCTGCCTGAGGAGAGAGACCGGAGGGCTGGAGCTGTGAGTGAGTCTGCACTGTGACTGTCTCTTGTCTGCACTGTGACTGTCTCTTGTCTGTGGGACAGAAGGGGGGGACTCTCCGATCTGCTGCTGCTTCATTCTATTTAGTTGTATTACTGTTTCATTAAGCAGTTTGCCTCCATGATACCTGCCCCCCCCCCATATTCTGTCCTATCTCATCCTCATGGGGCCCCTGCTGTCTCCTTTCCTCCCTCATGTATCCAGAGCTCCTGTTTCACCCCCCTATCTCATGTTGCTGCCCTGCACAGACCTCCTTCCCCTACTTCTTGTATGAATCCCCCTCAGAGCCCCTTCCCCCTACTTGCTGTGTCCACCCCTCCTGTCCACCCAGGGCCCCTGTCTCACTCCTCTGCCCCTCATTATGGTGGCATCTGAACCGCATTCACCATAAGGACCTTCTAACGTCACAGGGTCATGTGACTGTGCCCCCCACCCCGTACTGTGCCCACATAGTCATTCCCTGTACTGTGCCCTGTACTGTGCCCCCATAGTCATTCCCTGTACTGTGCCCTCTTATACCCTTTTATCCGGTCACTGTATGGTGGTTTTATCATTGTATGGCGGTGTTATCACTATATGGCGGTGGTATCCAATAACTGCATGGCCATAACTGTATCCCCTTCCATGCCCACGCCATCCTTTTTTAGACCTGGCATGAGCGGGAAAAGATACAGATTGCAGTGCTAAGGACCTTTGTGCCACAATCTGTGTCAGAAATACGCCTAAGGCTACTTTCACACCTGCGTTTAGGTGCGGATCCGTCTGGTATCTGCACAGACAGATCCGCACCTATAATGCAAACGCTTGCATCCGTTCAGAACGGATACGTTTGCACATTTGTATACATCAAACCGATAGGAAAAACGTGATGTGAACACACATTGGGGGGAGGGGGGCGTACTAAAATTTGCTGTTGGGCCCAGTCAGTTCTAGCTACATCACTGCACATCTCCTTCTCTCCTCCAGGCCTGGCTCACTGCTGCAGCGGGCCGCCGGAAAGAAGGAGCGCAGGGAGCTGCGGTTAGTGATGGACAGGACCGCCAGCTCCCCTGCAATGATAGGTATGTGAGGGGGCCACTGGGGGGTCATTCATCACACTGTGAGGGCCCCTTACACAGTATAATGACTCCCAGTGCCCCCCATTTAGTATAATGATCCCCATTGACCCTCTATTTAGCATAATGACCACCAGAGCCCCCATTAAATATAATAACCCCTCGTGCCCCCTCCATACAGTATAACCCCCAGTGTGGGGGCGATTGGGGGTCATTATTCTGAATGGAGGGTCACTGTGGGGTCATTATACTGTGAGGGCCCTTTACATAGTATAATGACCCCCAGTGTCCCCCATTTAGTATAATGACCCCCAGAGCCCCCTCCATACAGTATTCCCCCAGTGTGGGGGCTACTGGGGGTCATTATTCTGAATGGGGGCGACTGGGGGTTATTATTCTGAATGCAGGGCCACAGGTGGTCATAATACAGTGGGGGGGGGAATTGGGGGTTCATTATACTGTGTGAAGGGCCACTAGTAGTCATTATACTGTGTGAAGGGCCACTAGTAGTCATTATACTGTATAGGGGCCACTGGGGGTCATTATTCCGTGTGGGAGCCACAGGGGGACATGTCAATGTAAAAAAATGCCTCATGGGGGCCCACTGGGATTTATCGCCCAAGGGCCCACATGAACCTGGAGCCAGCCCTGGGTAGAGTGGCAAGATGAAAGCCATTTCTTATGAAGAAAAACATCCAAGCCAGGCTACATTTTGCAAAGACACACCTGAAGTTTCCCAAAAGCATGGGAAAAGGTGTTATGGTCTGATGAAACCAAGGTTGAACTTTTTGGCCATCATTCCAAAAGATATGGCGCCAAAACAACACTGCACATCACAAAAAGAACACCATACGCACAGTGAAGCATGGTGGTGGCAGCATCATGCCAAGGGGCTGTTTTTCTTCAGCTGGAACGGGGGCCTTAGTTAAGCTAGAGGGCATTCTGAACTGTTCCAAATACCAGTCAATATTGGCACAAAACCTACAGGCTTCTGCTAGAAAGCTGAACATGAAGAGGAACTTCATTTTTCAGCATGACAACGACCCAGAGCATACATCCTAATTAACAATGGATTCACCAGAAGAAGATTAAGGTTTTGGAGTGGCCCAGCCAGAGCCCAGACCTGAATTTGATTGAAAATCTGTGGGGTGATCTGAAGAGGGCTTTTCACAGGAGATGCCCTCGCAATCTGACAGATTTGGAGTGTTTTTGAAAAGAAGAGTTGGCAAATCTTGCCAAGTCAAAATGTGCCATGCTGATAAACTCATACCCAAAAAGAGTGAGTGCTGTAATAAAATCGAAAGGTGCTTCAACAAAGTATTAGTTTAAGGGTGTGCACACTTATGCAACCATATTTTATTTTTTCTTCCCTCTACCTAAAAGATTTCAGTTTGTTATTCAATTGAGTGGTACAGTTTATAGGTCACAATAAAGGTGGAAAAAGTTCTGAAATGATTTATCTTTGTCTCATTTTTTTACATCACAGAAACCTGACATTTTAACAGGGGTGTGTAGACTTTTTATATCCACTGTATGTCAACTATGGTATAGACACATAAAGTGATTTTTATCAATCTTGCATTTGGCTACCAAAAAGTGAGTTCCAAATGCGCGACAAGAGAATTGTATCATACTTTTATCGTTTTATTTTAGAAAAAAAAAGTATGCATCAAATGCCCCAAATTTAGAGTGAATTGGGCTTTAGTATGAATACACAAGTGGCAGATTTGTTGCAAAAATTTTCTACAACTGTCCTATTTATTTGAATGGGGCTTGCAGAAAATCATGTGCATCAATTAGACAATTTTTTAGTCACAGAAAAAAAAAACTATGTTTGAGGGTGGTCTTAGGCCCCTTTCAGACGAGTGTGAGCGGATTAGGTCCCGATGCATTGGGAATGCGTTCAGTGAAAAATGTGTGATTTTGCAAATAAGTTAATTTAGTTTTGTATGTGATTGCGTTCAGTTCAGTTTTTATTGCGCGGGTGCAATGCAATTTAATGCGTTTTGCACGCGCGTGATAAAAAACTGAAGGTATACAAACATCTCTTAGCAACCATCCGTGAAAAACGCATCGCATCCGCACTTGCTTGCGGATTCAATGCAATTTTCACGCAGTCCTATTCACTTCTATGTGGTCAGCGTTGCGTGAAAAACGCAGAATATAGAACATGCTGCGATTTTCGCTCTACACACAAGTGATGTGTGAAAACCAACGCTCATGTACGTAGCGCCATTGAAATGAATGGGTCCGGATTCCGTGCGGGCGCAATTCGTTTGCATCATGCATTAAACCCGCGTGGAATACTCACTCGTGTGAAAGGGGCCTTAGACTTTGTTCACTTAAACCTTTTTTTCTGCATTATAACTCCTTCTGGACATAGGACCGGCTTAATTTTGCAAGTCTTGAATGTGTCACTTTATGTACTAATAAAGTGGTGAGCTTTATCCCTTGTACTACTCAGCTGAAAACAATGGCGATCGTGCTGCCGCTAGAGTTCAGGGCCAGGTGTAAATAAGTCTAACACGCCTGGTCCTATCTGTCAAAGAGGTGGGGGCGCAGCATGTAGAGAGTGGCTCATAATCACTGATGGAAATCACTGACCAAAACACTGACCTGTGAATGAGTCATAAGGGTTTTTTCACATTACCGTTATGCTTTCCATTATGGCTTTCGACAGGACTTTGTTTTCCGTCCAGCATAACGGAAACCAGACGGATCTATTAAGCTTTCCCATAGGCTTTTATTATGATGAATCAAAACACAATGCCTCTTAAAGGCATTTAAATTTACATATGATTAAAAAGCAGATTTATCTGCAATAAGGACACTGAGCAAGAACATTAAAGTCAGCTGGCATGGGTTCATCGGACATATAAACGGGTTTTAAAAGGATGGATTTGATGTCAGATTCCCTTAAAAATTTTGGGGGGGGATTTATCAAACTGGTGTAAAGTAGAGCTGGCTTAGTTTCCTATAGCAACCAATCAGATTCCACCTTTAAATTTCCAAAGGAGCTGTGAAAAATCAAAGGTGAAATCTGATTGGTTGCTAGGGGCAACTAAGCCAGTTCTACTTTACAGCTGTTTCATAAATCTCCCCCTTCATTTTTTTGTGCAGATTTTCCATTTTAATCCATGTTTTCCTGTAACTCAGCAAGGGTTAACAGCAAAACAAACCTCATTATTTATTACCCCGATTTTGTAGTTTACAGAAACAACCCAAATGTGGTTTTAAACTGCTGTATGGGCAAGGCTCAGAAGGGAAGGAGCGCCATATGGTTTTTGGAGGTCAGATTTTGCTGGAATGGGTTGTGGGCGTCATGTTGCATTTGAAGAGACCCTGAGATACCCCTACTGTAGAAACACCATAAAAGAAGTGATCCCATTTTGTAAACTACACCCCTCAAGGAAAATGTTGCACAGTTGATCATGCAAAATGAAAATTGCAAGTTTTCCGAAGATATGGAATATTAGTGCCAAATATGCTGTGCCCAGCTGGTGCTATCTGAGACTTGAACCACACTAATTAAATTTAAAAGCAAATTCTACTGTGTATGGAAATGCCATAAATGTGGATGTAATCTGCCATATGGGCACATGGTAGAGCTCAGAAGGAAAGGAGCGTTATTTAAAGCACGGATTATGCTGGAATGGTTTTCTGGTGCTACCTCACATTTGCACAGAGCCTGAGGAAACCATAAAGTAAAAAAACACAATAAGTGACCTCATTTTGGAAACGACACTCCCTAAGGCCCCTTTCACACGGGCGAGAATTCTGCGTAGGTGCAATGCGTGAGGTGAATGCATTGCACCCGCACTGAATCCGGACCCATTCACTTTAATGGTGCTGTGCAGATGAGTGGTGATTTTCACGCATCATTTTAGCGTTGCGTGAAAATTGCAGCAGTTTCCATATTCTGCGTTTTTCACGCACTGCAGACCCCATAGGAATGAATAGGGCTGCGTGAATATCGCATAGCATCCGCAAGCAAGTGCGGATGCAATACAATTTTCACACATGGTTGCTAGGAGATGATGTTAGTAGATTGATAAAAGTATATTTACTGTATTATTTTCCCTTATAACTAGTGATGAGCGGCAGGGGCAATATTCAAATTCACGATATTTAGCAAATATTTAGTAGAATATTCGTCATATATTTCGCAAAATTCAAAAATCTGCAATGTATTATTCGCGTAATGCATGCGAAATACTGGCGTGGGTCACTTATGCTACATTTTTCAAGCTGGTATAAGTTTCCTGAGACTGGAGAAAATGGTTGGCACGGCAGAACATTAGAATAGCTTTTTATGCAGATAGAGTATATATTTGCGCTTGCAAATTTCCGGCAATTAATGATGCGCATATTTTTTCGCAATACATGCAACTTGTGACATCACAGCACTATGTCTGTAGCATGTATGTATGGGCAGCAGAACCTATTACACTGCCTAACACCCGGCACTGGAATCAGCTACACTATAGATCAATCTAACCTTCACTGACTATCTCCCCCTATCTGAATTATATATATACACTCACCTAAAGAATTATTAGGAACACCTGTTCTATTTCTCATTAATGCGATTATCTAGTCAACCAATCACATGGCAGTTGCTTCAATGCATGTAGGGTTGTGGTCCTGGTCAAGATAATCTCCTGAACTCCAAACTGAATGTCAGAATGGGAAAGAAAGGTGATTTAAGCAATTTTGAGCGTGGCATGGTTGTTGGTGCCAGACGGGCCGGTCTGAGTATTTCACAATCTGCTCAGTTACTGGGATTTTCACGCACAACCAATTTTATAGGGTTTACAAAGAATGGTGTGAAAAGGGAAAAACATCCAGTATGCGGCAGTCCTGTGGGCGAAAATGCCTTGTTGATGCTAGAGGTCAGAGGAGAATGGGCCGACTGATTCAAGCTGATAGAAGAGCAACGTTGACTGAAATAACCACTCGTTACAACCGAGGTATGCAGCAAAGCATTTGTGAAGCCACAACACGCACAACCTTGAGGCGGATGGGCTACAACAGCAGAAGACCCCACCGGGTACCACTCATCTCCACTACAAATAGGAAAAAGAGGCTACAATTTGCACGAGCTCACCAAAATTGGACTGTTGAAGACTGGAAAAATGTTGCCTGGTCTGATGAGTCTCGATTTCTGTTGAGACATTCAAATGGTAGAGTCCGAATTTGGCGTAAACAGAATGAGAACATGTATCCATCATGCCTTGTTACCACTGTGCAGGCTTGTGGTGGTGGTGTAATGGTGTGGGGGATGTTTTCTGGGCACACTTTAGGCCCCTTAGTGCCAATTGGCCATCGTTTAAATGCCAAGGGCTACCTGAGCATTGTTTCTGACCATGTCCATCCCTTCATGACCACCATGTACCCATCCTCTGATGGCTACTTCCAGCAGGATAATGCACCATGTCACAAAGCTCGAATCATTTCAAATTGGTTTCTTGAACATGACAATGAGTTCACTGTACTAAAATGGCCCCCACAGTCACCAGATCTCAACCCAATAGAGCATCTTTGGGATGTGGTGGAACGGGAGCTTCGTGCCCTGGATGTGCATCCCTCAAATCTCCATCAACTGCAAGATGCTATCATATAAATATGGGCCAACATTTGTAAAGAATGCTATCAGCACCTTGTTGAATCAATGCCACGTAGAATTAAGGCAGTTCTGAAGGCAAAAGGGGGTCCAACACCGTATTAGTATGGTGTTCCTAATAATTCTTTAAGTGAGTGTATATATATAAGTTAACTGTCTAATGTAATAACACAAAGCACAGAGCACAGCAATGACACTGCTGTCTCTGCCATAACTGCAATAAACTTTAGAAAATAGCTGCTGGGGAGTTTCTTATATAGTAAGGGGTAGGCAACTTTTCTATTGGTTGCTAGGGATGTTGCTAAGCTGTGACAAAGCCTTCTCATTGGCCCACAAGCTAGAAGAAGAGAGGCATGATCACCTGATGTGTACTGTGTTAAAAGAATAAAATAATAATAATATTCGTCTTTACGAATATATAGGACTATATTCCAAATATTCTCAAATATTTGCGTTAAAAATTTGCTTTTCGAATATTCACGCTCAACACTACTTATAACATGGTTAGAAAGGAAAATAATAGCATTCTTAATGCAGAATTTTTAGTAAAACGTTGCTTGAGGGGTTAAAAAATAAAAAAATTAACTCACCTCATCCACTTGATCGCACTTTCAGCATCGTCTTCTTCTTTGAGGACCTGAAAAAGGAGCTTTGATGATGTAATTGCGCTCTTCTTCTTTGAGGACCTGAAAAAGGAGCTTTGATGATGTGATGTCAGCGCAGGTCCTTCTGAATGAAGATAAAAAATAAAAAAAAATAAAAAAATATAAAAACACCCCCCTTTTCGCAAAATGAAAATAAAATAACCATACGGCAAACAGCAAAAACGAAAAAATCGCCCGATTTTCCGTTTTTGGTCGCTTCATTTTCTACAAAAAAGTTATCAAAAAGTCATACACATCCCAAAATGGTATCAATTAAAAGTTCAGATCGCCCTGCAAAAAATTAGCCCCCATACAGCTCCATACACATAATTACAAAAAAGTTATAGCGGTCAAAATATGGCGACAAAAAAATAAAACAGATTCTCTCCCACTATACATATAAGGGATCGCCGGATTCGTACTGACCTGTAGAATAAAAGTAACCAGTCAATTTTATCACACATCAAACGTCGTAAATAAAAAAAAGTAAAACTGTGGTGGAATTTATGTTGATAAGTGCAAGATAATGCACCTGGGACGTAAAAACCCAAGAGCAGAATATAAAATCAGTGATGCAGTCCTAACCTCAGTATCTGAGGAAAGGGATTTAGGGATCATTATTCCAGAAGACTTAAAGGTAGGCAGACAATGTCACAGAGCAGCAGGAAATGCTAGCAGAATGCTTGGGTGTATAGGGAGAGGAATTACCAGTAGAAAGAGGGAGGTGCTCATGCCGCTCTACAGAGCACTAGTGAGACCTCATTTGGAGTATTGTGCTCAGTACTGGAGACCATATCTCCAGAAGGATATTGATACTTTGGAGAGAGTTCAGAGAAGAGCTACTAAACTGGTACATGGATTGCAGGATAAAACTTACCAGGAAAAATTAAAGGACCTTAACATGTATAGCTTGGAAGAAAGACGAGACAGAGGGGATATGATAGAAACTTTTAAATACATAAAGGGAATCAACAAGGTAAAAGAGGAGAGAATATTTAAAAGAAGAAAAACTGCTACAAGAGGACATAGTTTGAAATTATAGGGGCAAAGGTTTTAAAGTAATATCAGGAAGTAATATCAGAGAGTAGTGGATGCATGGAATAGCCTTCCTGCAGAAGTGGTAGCTGCAAATACAGTGAAGAAGTTTAAGCATGCATGGGATAGGCATAAGGCCATCCTTCATATAAGATAGGGCCAGGGGCTATCCATAGTATTTAGTATATTGGGCAGACTAGATGGGCCAAATGGTTCTTATCTGCCGACACATTCTATGTTTCTATGATAGAGTTAGAGAGGGAGCTCCCTCTGTCCGTATACCTCTTAGATGCTGACTGTGGCATCAGAGTTTTCAGTAGCAGACAGGCCCTTTTCAGTAGCAGACAGGCTGAATCAGAGCAACTAACATATTTTTGTACAGTACTTTTGTGTTATTTTGTACAGGCTTTTTTGCTGGTATTGTTTAAAGGGTTTCTGTCACCAGAATTAACCCTATTACACTAGCTGACATAACCCTATTAAACAATCTTGCGCTGTTCAGTATTCGGCGCAGGTGCATTGAGTAGGCCGGCAGCCGGTGAGCGCCCTTCACTCACTGTGCCTGCGCCACATACTGAACGGGACGGCGCAGGCGCAATGTTTACTCAGCAGACAGGGCCGGTAGTAGGTGACCAATGCTGCCTGGCCCTGTCAATCTAGTGTAGCAGGGCGTGGCCAGAGGTGGGAGAACGGAGCCTCTAGGAGTAGGTGCAACACCCCCCCCCCCCCTCCACTCCTAGAGGCTAATTAGCATATTATACAAGTTATATTTCTGGAGTAACTGTGGCATAGATAAAAGTAGGTCTAGGCTAGTTAGGTTCAGCTGACATTAGCACATCGCTAATGGCAGCTAGCTTAATAGGATTAATTCTGGTGACAGAAACCCCTTAAGTTCTATAGAGACGCATGATTTTTTTTCTAGTCTTATACCTAGAGCAAACTGCATTTTGATTAAAAAAATAAAAAACCTGCCAGAAAGGCAGGGAGTGAAAAATGTAAACGCAAAAACTAAAAAGTATTTCAAAATATTTAATGTTAGTGTTTTCTATATTTTTTTTTAATGTTTTAAAGCATTTTTACATTCTTTTTTAATTGCCCTAGGGAACTT